>NC_060248.1:100333537-100636568 GCF_921293095.1 Ischnura elegans | reverse complement strand
AATAAACAACAAGGGCGTATTTTTTTTAGGAATTAATATCCCAGGATTTTTAATTAAATTTCCAAGTCTTAAGAAGAATTCCGAAACTTTCGCGTTCTTGAGCCCCCTAATTTGGGAGAAATTTACGATGGGATCCTGTGCTCACGGAAGAAAAATCTTTTGTTTCTCCTCGTTAATGGTTTAAGGGGAGAGCTTCAAAAGCACTCCAAAAGGTTACCGTGAGGAAATGTACAAAGGTCGTTCACTTAGACCCAGAATAGCATTCAGTAAAAGAATGTGGTAGGTGGACGCCAATGATAAATTTTTCCTTGTTCAGCTATTATTTTTATTATTTTGACAGGAAGTAATGCTTAAGATGTCTCTCTATTTAAAAGTTGGTGATGTCAGTAAACTTTAGATGCATTTACTTGAGGAGGAAGAATCTTTCATTGCGGTAGGGAATGTGTAGTGATATTTAAAAAAAAACGACGAGCCACATGGACAAGGTAAAGAAAGTTCCTACCCACGTCTCATGAGTTGGTGACGTCATCAGTGTTTAGATTCATTTACTTGATCAGGAAGAACCTTTCACTGTGGGAGGGAATCTGTAGAAAGAGTGTAAAAGAAAACGAGCCTCGCAAGACTCATGCACAGAGTGAAGAAATTTTCCGCTCACTTATCAAGAATTTGGTGACGTCATTAGAGTTTTATTACATTTACTTGATTAGGAAGGATCATTTTATGTGGGAGGGAATCCGTAAAAAAGCGTTTAAAAAACAATGGACCACGCAAGGCCCATGCACAAAGGTTAGGAGAAAAAATGAGGTCGTAACGTTATTAAATTATACGTCAACATTTCGTAAGTTGGGGACGTCTTTTGAGTTTTCAATAATTTACTTGACCTAGAGGAACCCTTCACTGTGGAAGGGAATCCACAGCAAGGTTGTGGAAAACAGTGAACCACACGAGGCCTCATGACATAGACGTCTGATCTAAAAACGGGCGAATGCGAGTCTCTTTATTTTTTACACTTCACAGTAATAAACAAGAAAAATCGGTGAACGAGGTCAATGAAAAGTTGGACGTCTGGGAAACGGAGTCAAGTCATTGATTCGCGTTATGTGTGCGGAATGACGTGGATAATGGTAGAGGAAGCTCAGTCTTGTTCTATTTGGGTTCCAATTTTGAAGTGAAGGCCAGCCGAGTATGTTTGATGCGTTCCTCTTGGGGTTGAGAAACCCGTCAACGTTATCCAAAGCATCTCGGTCTCTTCAACAGCGTTCGAATACATTTACATAGTACTGCATTAGATAAGGAAGCAGCAGGGATTGAATGAGAGTTCTACAACCAACGTGTTCGCGTGTTTTAGCCAGAGACACAGTCGTATCTCTAAAATGATTCATTTCGCTCTTAAATACTTGTGTTGTGGCTGTTTATCTATCGGCCAACTCCATAAAATTTGAGCAAGTCAAGATTTCAGGTGAGACCAGCCGTTTTAATAATAATCTTTCATAATTATTAAGCCTTTGCTGCTGTTCCTGATTGCTGTTTTAGGTTTTGTTCAATTAAAATATAACTTATCAACTTTTTGTCCAAGGTTTATCTCCTTTTTCGGGGCTCGACGATACTCATGGCTAGGTAGATCGTATGAAACAACATTTTTGAAAAATAATCGCATGCATAAATATCAATAAATCAATGCTCGGAAAATAAATCATGGACCTTAAGATTATTTTCAGACTGTATAGCATCCATGTGAAATAAGGAACTAAAGTAGAATTGAATGGAAACATTTTGGATCTGATACATTTAAAAGAATAATGAGGTGTCCCAGGCGAACAAAGACGATGTAACGCTGAATGTGTGACATTCACGTACTTTCTCCTGGGTGAGTTCTACCATCAGCTATTTCAACCAACCTTCGAGTTGAATTACTTCAGCGAGTGTGATTGAGTCAGTAAATTGCACGTGAAGAATGCCTTACTCCATCCTTAGAATATCTTTCTTTTGCTGTAATCGCGCTCTGATCAAATTTTCGAAAGAATATTATCTAAATAATTCCTAAATTTTTTACTGATAGACCATCAGGTGGATGAAATAGTAAGAAAATTTGTTTGCACTATTATGAGTTTGTCTTTTCTCAATCCCAAACGCGTATGAGTGGAAGCGGTTTTTTAAAAATCGCAGTTTGCTCTAATATGGTAGGTACTCTTTCTCCAATAGGCCTTTTGCGTCTCGTGTTTTCACCTTTCAGCTGGGAACCACGCATTCCAGTATGAGACGGTGTTTGTGTAGAGGAAAAGGAAAATAAGAGAAGGATAGAGTGGGAGGGGAGAACTCAGGCGATCTCATAGAAGTGAGTGGGAAGGTATGAATAGGAGCAGCCTGGTAACGGTGAAATCGGCGAAAGGGTTACGGGCCCAGAATATGGGATAGTGCGAAGAGGTTATGGAAATCTGGGCGGGTGATGAGTTTATGGGCGTGAAGAGCGAGTTTGGCAAGTAAAAGCAATTCAATGTATAGATTCAACTCCTTTTTTTCTTATGTATCGTTATCTAGTTACTCTTTAAGTCTTATTCACAGCAACTTCACTTGACTTAATCAATCTACTCCCCGTAGCCATATGGCTACATCCTACCATTCTGTACACGTGTGGCTCTTGAAGAAACCCAATACTCCTTTTTGGTGTAGAATTTCACCAATATGTTCTTCAAGCTAGCAATAATGTATTTCACTAATTAGTTTATTTTTGAAGGCGATCGAAATAAGCCCATTAAAGGGAAGAGAAGGTTTCGAAACGGAAATTCAATATAGATACCTACTTTTTGTAAGTTACATGCAAGCATCATAAAAGTAAACAGAAATTTGGCATTATGTAGATTTTTTTAACTTTCCTTCATCCAAAAACATGCATGCACTTTCATTATATTGATCCTTTATATAAACCAACGAACTTATTCGTATGTCCTACCGCTGCCAATGATTTGCGATGGACAAAATGGTAGCTCAATTATATGTTGGAAGGAGATATGGAAAATATCACCCGATATGAAACCCGAGAAATATTGATTGCCGGGGAAAACAAACATTAAAGGTAGTAAAGTATTGACCTAGTGTGGTAAAGGAGGCTGAGTTCTTCGGCGTGTAAGAGTTGCGAGTGAATCAAAAGTGCAGAAAATAAAAGGAAAAGTAGAAGCTTGAAGTAGTACTGATAGTGAAGATTGGCGATGGACGAGTCGCTCGTCGGAACGTCGGTAGGAGGTACGGAAAATTTAACCCGACGAGAAGCCCGAGAAATATTTACTGCCTTTTTACGTCGAGGAAAACAAGCATTTAATATGCTATTGATCTAGTTTAGCAAAATAGGCAGAGTTAATCGGTGCGTACAAGTTGCGAGTGCGTTTAAAGTGGACAAAATAAAAAAGTAGAAGCTTGAAGTAATATTGATAGCGAAGATTGGCGATGGACGAGTCGCTCGTCGAAACGTTGGAGGAAGATATGGAAAATGTTACCCAGTATGAAACCCGAGAAATATTGACTGCCTTTGCTCGTCGGGGAAAACAGACATTAATGGTAATTAGCCTCTTTTACTACTGTAGATAAATTAGTTGAGCGCATGGAAGTTGCGAGTGAATCAAAGGTGGAGAAAAGAAAATAAAGAGTAGAAGCTTGAAGCACACTGACAATGAGTGGGTAGAGGGAAGATGAAGAAAGTGAATGGAGCAGAAGGAGAAAAAGAGATTGGAGTGAATGGGGCGGGAGAAGAAGTCAGGAATGCCTTGGTATCGAGGAACGGAGTGAATTAGAAAGGAGCGACAGCAGAAAATGAGTGCAGGGGAACGGGATAAACAGAGAGGCTGGGCGGGGTGCGGTTACGTGAAGTATGGGGAGAGATCGAAGAGGAAAAAGGTGATGAGTGGAAAGCGAGGGAGATGATACAGAGATGAAAAATAGTGAAGACTTTTTTTTCCTTGGATTTTGATTCCTCTCCTTTTTTTCTCTCTGTTTGCAGCTTCGCGTCGATGTCAAGGCGATGAGTCGAGGTTGGTGATGAGAGGTGTTTGGTTTTGTTTTTTGGCGAAGCGAAAGAGAAAGGAAAGGGAAGGCGAGAAGTGAAGAACGCTGGTTTGGGAGGGAGGAGAAAGGAAATGATATCTTCGGGAAGGAGACGATAAATGCCAGAGGGGACGATAAAAATGGTGTGGAATCGCCCTGGAAAAGAAGGGGTGGCAGGGTTGAATCGTGATCATAGGACGGTGTGCGTAGACAGGAATTTTATTCTGTTGCCCTAATTTTTCGATTTTTCGAATTTCTTTCGGAAAACTCCCTCATTTTATGCCAACTGTTGTAAAAAAATATCCTGTAAAATATTATTGCAATTGGATAACGGGAAGACGTGCCTCGCACACAAAGTTAGGGAAACTTTGGCATTTTTGGCCTTTTTTGGGATATGATTGGCGATTAAGAGGCGCTGGTATTTTTCAACTGATTTTCTATGGTAACCAATGATGCATTGGACATTTGACGTGTTACACCTTAAATATTTTGAAAAATATTGGAAAATTGGCAAATATTTTAGGTGCAGCATGCAAAATGTCCAATGTATCGTTGGTTACCATAGAAAATCAGTTGGAAAATACCAGCGCCTCATCGCCATTTATATGCCGTTACCTTTGGCGTGACTATGGGGTGGATGATGGGATAGATCACCCCTCCCCCCCCCCCCCCCAAAAGCCCGAGAGAAATAAAAAACCTTTTTTAAAACTACTTCTAGTGTCGAAAGTTATTAACATCATCGGCTTAAAGTTAAATTTTTAGTGCCAAAATGATGTAAAACATATATCCAAGCATGTCATTTTTTTGAGATATGATGAGGGGGGGTGGTGAGTTGCCACCCCAGGCCATCTCATCCCCAAAGCGTATCATATTCCTAGTTGTTACGGCACTGGGCCAAACAATATTCAAAATGGTAAGATGGAGAAAAGCCTGAAGAAATTGAGTGAGAACAAAGAATGCAACTGAGAGTGGGAAAACGTGCAATAAGTCTTTCAATTGAGTGTCGCCATTAATTTTAAGTATGGAGAAACCGTTTTTCTCCCCAATAACTTGAGTAAAGAATGGTATCTTAAATCCGTCTATTTTGCAGTCTATTCCCTTCATTTTTTCTCTCTCCATACCATCTATCATAGTACGCCAGTAAACCTCGGACGTTCTTCACAGAACTTTAGAGGCGAGCACCGCATAATACTGGGAATCAAACGACGGCGACAATACGGGTAAGTGTCTTGTTCGCCTGGGAGAAATCGGGCGGTTTTTTCGGTCATTTTTCCGTAGGATATCCACGCCCGGTGAGCAGCTGCGTGCCTCTACCGGATGACAAAATAAAAAATTCGGAGGGAAAGAGGCGAAAGAAAGGAGAGAATCCCATGCGTAGAGCACAGCTCTTATTTCTTTCTTTCCATCACTTTTTTGTGCGATCCTGTTTGGGCATTCGCTTGAAATAAGCCTACTTAGAGCACAGTGGAGATGTGCCTCGTGAAAGAAACGTGAGGAAGTAGGGCATCGTGACAATGCATAGAGAAGACGAGCGCGAGGAAGATCAGGAGCACATCTCTGCCGCGAATGTGGGAACCCTGCTCTTTATGATGAATACATTTGATGGAGAATGACCGGTTTGAATGAAGGAGAAAAAAACCTCTTGTGATGGTATGTTGGAAAAAGTCCGCTGACGGCCTTGTATTCTAAGATTATTTCCTTGTCAGTAACTCTCTTGATATTTTCGTATGATACTCCATCTCAAAACCTTGTTGTGCTATCTACGTCAATTGGTCAAATGGTTTCTTTTGCAGCTTAGTATCGAAGATACGGGGCCCATAATATTATATAAGAATTTACTCAACTCTAATGCATAGGGTATTCATTAGTATGCATTAGGTTTATTGGATTGTCAATAGTTTCTAGGCATTTTGAGATCCGTAATGTTCGAATGGCGTTGCTGGGTGCATGACCTTGCGGCAATTATTTGCTCGTTCCATTGAGGAATGGTTTAAAAAATCCGAATAGTAACTACTATCTCGGTTACTGCCATATGTTTTAGAGGTAACGGCCATTTTTACTATGACTCTTATATAACTTGGTATTCTAAGTATCCCGTTTGCTCGATCTGGTTATACGGGACAGGGAGTTATGTATACTTTTATAATTTAATTACTAATCGGGAGCATAAGGACTTTTAGAATGTGCATAATTCTCGACGTTTCCAACCTTTATGAATTTGGTCTTTTACTGATTTGTAATCAAAGTAAAGTTATTCATCGTGAGATAGCAGGAATTTTCACTAGTTTACTCAATTAGGCATCTACTGCATCTTACAATGTTTTGGAGAACGTTAATAATTTAACCGAGCAGCTAAATTTGTTGCATATGACTACGTAGGTTTCCGCGGTGTTCAGGTTCCAATTTCTCCATGGTTCCGGTGCAACCACGTCGGTTTGTTAGTGATAACAACAGTTTCGCTGGCACTGCTACCAGCGTCCTCAGGTCGAAGATGATGCCGGTCCACGGTTGTTGCATATGTTTATTACTATTATTGAGTGGTACATAAGAGAATGTTTTTTACGCCTTCGTTAGCTACCGTATGATTCATGATTTTTGAAAAATAATAATTTGAAATATGTGGATCCTGTAGCTATGAGTTTAGAAAACCACGAATACGCTATGAACATTTAAAACTAAAAAAAGCACTCCTCTACAAATGCTTTTGCAAAAGTACAACAATACCTCTTGATTTAGTTCATCAAGGGCTCTCTATTTCTGGGAAATCTGCGCCGAAAAAGGGGGAGCAAAAAATAAAATCACTATTCCGTGAAATTATGCAAAAACGGACGAATTGGTTCCGTCGGCCGCGACGTGCCTCGGTGGTTTTGTCGGATTATATTCCCGCGGTCGGCCAGCGGATGAAGGGTGGCCGTGGACATTTACAGCTCGAAGCAATTTATGGCCGCCTGGAGCTCGGAGAGAATTCTACCGCGCTGGTGGCTGGCGTAGTCCACGCGTGTGAAGGAGTGAAAGAATAATAAAAAAAGAACGCTCAATAATGGAAGAAGGTAGATTGAAATAAATTGGCTCCGCAGGAGAGGGAGAGAGAGAGAGAGAGGGGTAGAGGGAGGGAGAGAAGAAGTCTCTAGGACCACGAGACGACGCAGCATTCGGGAGATGTGTAAAACATGGGAAGCCAGCGCTGAAATTGGACGATGCGGTGTGTGACTTGGTGTGGCGTGGTTTTGGGGGTAGAAAGAGATGCGAAAAATTGCGTGAGGGGAAGAGCGTGAAGTGCATTGGATGGTGAAATCAGGATGGGGAAGGGGGAAGAAAGATTGCCGCGGAATGAGGAAGGAGACTGTGGAGGGAAGGGAGTGAAGAGCTGCTGTGAACGGACACGGATAGGTGAGGGCTCAAGTGCCTTTGGGATTAAATAAAGACACACCGCGCAGTAGGAATAGGGACGTACGTTCCCTCCCATAATCGCAATTTAACATGAGACTGGCTAAATAAATATATTGATAACTTTAGTCAACATTTTTCCGGAGTGATATCGCGGAAGAACATGACGAGTGAAAAACAAAGATATTGTAATGCCTACTAATTTTATTTAATATGTCGAACAACGTGTTTCAATCGCCACACAATCATCGTAACGTTCTAACAAATTCCTATTTCAGACATATACATATATACCTTTAAAAGTAGTGAGGGGAAGGGTATTAAGGAAGTATGTGGTGGGGGAAAAGTAAAAAATGGAGAAAAATCGGGGGTGTAGGAGAAGGCACAGAAACAAAGTTAAGGAGATTATATCGTGCTGACCTTATCTGTCTGAAATAGGAATTTGTAAGTACTTATTTGTAAAATTTGTTGTAATTGTAAAATTCATTTTTTATATAGAGTTCAGGCTTTTCTTTTTTGAACAAATGTCGGAGAGTGGCAAAAAATATCATCTGGGTTGGAAAACATATTTACTAATAGGATAGATTGTCGTAGCTAATGAGGTCTCACAACGGTATGGCGACTAAGATCCTGTCCATTCGTGGAACTATTGAGTATCTGCGTTGAAATTATATTTTTACAATCCCACGCACAATGTTTGTAGCGGATAGAGGAGAAATGTACGGTGTGTGTACCTCGAAAGTTACATTATAACTAGGGCCTCTCCATTTTACAACTGATATATGAAACTCTTAGTACTTAATATATCACAAATTTAACTTTAAGCGAATGCAGTCATTATATGTTAAAAAAATTGGCAACAGTTGTACATAACTTGTTATTTCTCTGTTGCTTTGGGAGGGATCTATCCCCTCATCCCCTCCATAGTTAAGTCACTGATATCTTTACTTTCCCTCACAAAACATCTGTAGAGGTAAGCAAAGAAATTTAGAGCATTAATACGTTTTGAGTTATTTTAAAAGTAGGGCTTCTCCATTTAACAGTTAATGTACGAATCAGTATAAATATGATTTCAGTTGGAAAAAGGTTAGATGTAAAGGGGACGGATTGTCGTAGCAACTATTACGGTATCACCACGGTAAGGTGACTCAGGTCCCCCGTGCATATCCCTCGGCGAGAGTGGTGAATGGCTTTAATCCCGTCTAAGTAACCGGCTGCACCCTTCTCGCTGCCCGTGACGCATCCATTTTCCGTAAGAGGAACGACCCGAGAAGCACGGGCGATTCAGTGTCGTGACAATCCACCCCCGCGCATTCGGCTGGTATAGCCCTCTATATGCGCACCCTGGATTTCGCTCACCTTCCCTCCCCTTATGCAGGCATCCTCATGCATATCCTAGTTCAAATAGAAAACTGATCCTCCGAGCCCTTTTCTCCCCTTGAAAAGGGAACCGGAAAGAATTTGCTTAGAAGACGTAGGTGCTGTGAATGGTAGGAAAAAGAACTTTTGGATGAGGTGTGTGTCATGTTCTCTCAAACATTATATCAGAATTTAGCACGAGGGTTGTCGTTACAAAAGCTTTCAGAAAAAGCAACAAAACACTCACTCATATCGTATAATAGCATGATATTACAATATCTCCCCTTCCATTTACATCATGCATATAATCAAAACATTGCACATTATAAATGCCAGTGTATTTAAAATTTTAAGAAATACGATAACAACTTTATATTATAATACTCAATATAAATGTAATGCCTGAATGACAAACATGCTATAAATACAAGCATTTTTTAAAGGTAGCACAATCAAGAATCATTTCAATGTTCCCAAATATCACGACTCACTCAAAGACGATACTCAAAGACGCTACATGACCAGATTATGTACTAACTTACTTTTAAATTACTTTCATTCGTTCTAAAATGGCTTTTGGGCAGTTTCAAACGGAAGGAATTCCTTCGCAATATCTTGTCAGCATGACTCTATACTATATATGGAATTGGCGTTCTATCTTTGGCCACTACAAAAACAGGTTCCCAGGCTCTACTAAAATTGATCACAATCTTATTTATTGGTTTGAGATCTTACTTACTGACAGCACTCTGATCGTAATACTGTTTAATCTTGAGCTGGTTAGACTTTAACTTATTGCTTGCATTCCTCTTATTCTGATGTGTTAATGATTTACTAGCAATCGGCAATTTAGCTTTCGTTTCTCAGCCACTGCCACAGCGATTCGTTTATCAGCCACTGACTCTTCAGGTACTGTCCCGTTTATGCAGCTATATCAGAGAGAAGAGTATTTCAATATCCTTGCAAAAGAAGATGAATGCTGTCTTTACTTTCAATTTCTTAGCATTACCTTACAGATTTGGACTCTATTTTATGCAAATCCATGTTACTTTGGGTAGATATCACAAGTATACGGCAACCTTAAGAAAAATTTCTAAAGCTAAGAAAACGAAAAGGCATATGACTAATTATTACCCTTGGAATAATATGAGTTGTGAAAAGGGGATTCAGATTGTTTTCTTGAAAATAAGACTGATTTTGGCTGGAAATGACTTTCTCTTTGGAAGAAGAGAACCCGGGAACTCGCTATAGTGATTAACGTAAGGCTAGATGGCGATACTTGGTGGAACTCGTTCACGGGAAACATAATAAAAGATAGTATTATAAATAATAAAAGAATATACAACAGTGTATCTTTCATTATGTTTCTTGTTTTAGTTACCCTACATTTAACGCCAAAATCATACATGGTAAAGACTCATGCTGACCAGATATTGCGAAGTAATTCCTTCCATTTTAGATTATCCAAAAGCCCTTCAAATGTAAATTAGTACTTATTATTTACATGAGCCTGTTTTATTTGTAATCAAAATGCTTTATTCATTTTTTTCGGGGTTGAGTTGAATGAACAAAATGCTAGAATTGAATTCGCAGGAAAATGACGTACCGCATTGTCTCGTTGGAGATATTGGTGTAAAATAAAGAGAAAATATAAGAGGAAAACGAATAAGGTGGGTTGATCAAAGAGCGGGAAGCTCTTTTGGAGTTCCATGATTCTAGAGTTTACTGGTGTATTATACTGGTGTATCGATTAAGCCGATGATCTACGGGATGAATATTCGCTTTATTTTGAATTTTTATCTCTGAGTAGAAAGCCACCTTTATTTTGGCCGAAAAATCTGCACCGGATGACATATTTCCTTTTTGATTTACCTTTATATTCGTCTCCTCTTTGAAAGATTAAATTTTTGCCGGTTGGATGCTCACTTTTTTTCTTGGCAACTGAAGCCATCATTGCGTTTTGAATAGAAAAAAGCCTTTGACGATGCAGCTGTCATTGATGCGAATTTAAAGCATGCAACCTATCTTCCATAGACAGATTCTTAGGGCTAGTAAATTTTCGCGAGTTTGACTAGCCTCGAGAAGGATAGGTGATTATAAGAATGGGGACGCTTTTACTCCATTCATAACTGTCTCGCCCAACGAAAGAAGTAAATGAGTACGAAGGATTGAATATGGAGTAAGACGAGGTGCCGGAGAAGTAAGAATTTGGAGTAAGAAGTAAAGGAAGAAGAACAGAGTGAGATGAGAAGAGTAAAGGGATGCAGAAGTTGATGCTGCAAGAGCTGGAGGTGGTAATGGAGGCTTATAAGGTGTCGGAGCTAATGGCAGTATGTCAGTGTTCCGGCTAGCTATGGCAGAACTAACTAGCTCAGTGGCGGACTAAGGGGGTAAAGCAGAATTTCTGGAAAAATTTAATAGATGGTAACCATAAAGGTGACTCACCAATTAAAGTTCTTATTCTACCGGTAAACTAAGAATGTTAAAAAGAACAATGGACATCTCAAAGCCACTTGTCTACGCATATCAGGCGTCTGATGCACTATCGCAATCAAGGTACTGCATACAATCAAGGGTAAGTAATGAACCGCTTCCCATCCCTCCCAAAACAACGACCTTAATCCGCTAATCCTGTACTAGCTGGCAGGAGATACGTGACAGGCTAACACCTGCTGCAATGTTGCCTCCACGGGTGTTCGAAGTATTGGTGCAACACATTTCATTTATTTGTTAATTGAAATAAAGGAATGTAATTTCTTTGACGTAGTTTAGTTTTTGCCGATTGAGGATTGGCGGATCGTAAATTCTTCATCAGCATATGATTTTCATATTGCACAGTAGATATCAATACTTAAGATGTATCCGAGGAAATGATTTTGACGAAGGACTGTTCGCGCATAATTCCAGTTCGGCCGATCATTTTTTTACTTGTTTCATTATTTTTTCACTTTCATTTGTTTACAACTATTGTTATAATTTTAAATTATTTGAGATATATGCAGTAATTTTCCTCGAGCGAAAATTTTCTCAGTTTCTAATTTAGCAATTTTACCCTACCAATTTATCAGAAGAAAGTGTCTGATGTTTGAGATTGACAAAATATATACGCATATAGTATACTTTCAAGAATAGGTTTAAAAAGGAGTGCAACGTATAACCTGATAATGTGAAAATAATTACGTTAGTTTTGAGCAAGTATTTTGTTCCGAAGAAAATATTAAGAAGAATAGCTCGAAAGATAATGTTGCGGAAGTTTTTGTCTGGTGAGCAATTACAGCAATAAATGGAGCTACGTAGGCCTAAGGAATAAATACAAAATAGGAAGGCAAGAATCCATTGAAATAAAATTGATACGTTTATAGTAAACCTTCAGAAAAAGGTTGACTTTGTACCAGTGACGTCATGACAAAATTAGCAGTGCCGGAACGCTCTATCCTTAACGTTGTTTTGAGGTAAGAAAATAGATAAAAGTGTTATATGACTACTATGTATTTTCTTAACCTTCAGGAAAAGGTTTACAAAGAAGTATTATGTATACTACTCTGAAAATGTTAAAATGATTACGTGGGTTTTCAGCAAGTATTTCTTTCCGAAGAAAATATTATGTAAGATCGCTCGAAATAGAATGATGGGAAATCTTTTTGACTGGTGAGCTATATACAGTGAATAAATGGAACTACCATATGACTGCGGAATAAATACAACATAGTAAGGTAAGATTCCAGTGAAATGAAATTGATACGCACATGGTATTCCTTCACAAATATGTTGACTTTGCACGTATACCTTGAAAATTTAAAAAACGATTACGTTAGTTTTTAGCAACTATTTCGTTCCGAAGAAAATATTAAGTAGGATAGACCGAAAGAGAATGATAAGAAATATTTTGCCTGATGAGCTTCCGGAGTTATTAAATGGAACTACCATAGGCCTTAGGGATGTATACGAAAGAGGAAGGCAGGGATTTGTTGAGAGTAGGAGACGCGAGGGGATGGGTAACGGAATGGTGAGGGAGCAGAGAGAGAGAGAGAGGAAAGCCTGTGGAGTAGACGATGATGAAAGAGCAGAGGATAGAGGCCGCAAAATGGAGGTTTTGGGCTAATGGGTGGCTGCCTCTCGTGGAGGGAGGGAAGGAGAGCGGGTTGGAAAGAGATAATTGAGCGAGCCGAACGTGGAGGGATGGGGAGGAAGTTTTGGGAAGCTCTCGCGCAGGGAGCTGTGATTCTCCTGTGATCCGCGAGGCGGCGTGTCACTTGCACTGGGCTTTTATTCAATGCTAGACAAAGGCGCAGGTGGGAGATCGCTTTGTTACGGCAACCGAGACCCGTGAAGAGAAGGTTTAGTGGAGAAAAGATAAGGGAGGTAAGGGGTGAGGTCGTTGCTGAATTTCGCATTAACCTTTATCAGAATTAAATATCAAATATCGTGTCCATGGAATTTTCTGCGTTTGCAATATGATAAGTTGGAAAGAGATCAGTGGAAGGCTGTAATTTGTATCGAAGTTGTGGGCATCGTTCTACTTTTATTCTTCTCCTTTTTCATCTGAATAAATTTTGATGTGGCTCGTTCATGAGATTTTTCGCGTTTTCCAAGGAAATGAGGGGGGGATAAAAGAAACTGCCAATTGGTAAATAAATTCATATTTCACAGAGCATGAATAATTTTATTTTTTTATTCTCGTCATTCATTAAAAACACATTAAATTCGGGAGTGATATTTTTTAAATACCGTAATGTTCATGAAATTGAAACATGGAAGCGTTAACGTATACCATTCTCCATTAACAGCGAATTCGGCTGGAAGTTTCTGTCCTGTATCCAGGCTTATAATTTATTGCTTGAAATTATGACTTAGAGGTAAATTTAGTTAATTTATTAATGAAATTTGCTCCCGAGTTCATTGGCAAGAAAAATATCGGGAGCACTTGTTATTTTTTTATTGCACTGGACCTGTGACTGTATGAAAACATTAATCTTCTTAGTTATTCTTAAACGCCGTAGGCAAAAATAAATTAGATATGAAGCCAAAACTGATACTGAGGTCATTAGAGTTGTCAAGTACTCCGCAGGTTAAGTATCCAAGATTAAATTATTCTCAACGACTTCTAAATAACTATTTAAGTTTTTTGTGCCTTGAGCTTGGTGAGAAATAAAAGAGGAGAGGCAAAGTTATTTAAAGAGATAAAGATTTCTAGATGTAGATTTCCAGCAAGTACTCATGCTAAATTATACTATGAAAATATGGTATAATATTGCAGAACTTCTTCGATCAACGTTAGGTTGAATTTAAAAGAACAGCAAAGATTACAACGGTTTAATTGGAACCGTAACGGTATTCCCTTAGAAGATGACGACGGAAGCAAGACTTAATTGACTACTAACTGCCTGTAATCGTGTTTGCCGGCTCCTACTTTAGGCTCGATCATCTTCAAGATCCGATCAGAATTTCCCCCTCGGAAAGCCACAAGGAAAACCGCGACTGGAAAGCGAATTGTACGCTCCGACAACATTTTCCCTTGGTGCCACCGAAATGGGCTGGGTCAATCACTCGAAATTCTGCGACCTGGCGAGATAGAATTGAAGAGGTCGGACAGAACAAACACCGGCGCTTGCTCAGGTCGCAGGAGTTCTGGGTAGTGAAAACACAAAGCGCCCCTGCTGAGTGGAATGGCTGAAGTGGCGAGCGAACATTATTCTAGGTGAGGAACGAGAGGATAGGAGAGGCGAATAAGGGTTGCGATCCAACTGTGAATTTTCTTGGGAAAGGACAGTTGAAGAGGTCAGGACTTTTTGTGAGAGGCAGTGAGAGCGCCATAAGTAAAGGTTGAGCATTGTTGAAGGGTTCAATTAGCTAGGTAGCTAAAATGTATTTTGCCGCGAAATGCAAATCTGAAGCGTAAATTAATCGACTTATCAATCGTTTATATACGGAGTATGGCCGATGATCGTTGGTTGGCGATTTTCTTCCTTTTTTATGACCGTTTCTTGCCGGTCGTCTTATTTTTATGTTGTTTCCATTGGATGATGCTTATATTTCATTTGCTGCCGATGATTGAAAAGGATTTTTCAATTGTTTTGGCAGGTTGGAATTGTTTTATCTGTTGCTAATCAATTTCTCACTGTCGACGATTGTTGCCGGTTGTTTATGGTCATCAATTCTGCATAGCCAGAAGTAATCGTTTTAAATTATGTTGATTTTCGATACGCTTCGATTGCTGACTTATTTTTGCATGAATAAGACATAAGAGGATCCTCAAATCGTCCAAAACCAAATGTGTTGCCATTCTCCGCGCATTTAAATGTTTTTGAAGAAGTCGCCGCTCGCTTCGCTGACGGACAAATTGATCCGAGTATCACGGGGAAATAATGTATATAAAACTAGCTGACCCGGCGAACTTCGTACCGCCTAACAATCAATGAACTTACAGTTTACTTACACCATTCATAAATCAGGAGCGGCTGTATCGTTTTTAATCATGATTAATTTATTATAATAAAATAAGAATACAAATTCAATAAAACTACGTAAATGAGTACCAAAATTGCTTGTCAGAAAGACATTTTCTTTATTGAATCTACATAGGGTGAATCGGAGCACGTTTACGCGGATTTTTTTCAACAAATTTTCTTACGTTTTAGCTTAAGAAATTTTGGGCATTGTGGTTTAATAAAGCAGTTCATGAAATAAAAATTATACGCATTCACTTGTTGGCTATTTGCGTTATTAGCTGTAAAAAAATGTTTTTAGGTCCAAGTCTGTTGCATACACTTGGCCCATTCAGGGGGCAGGTTGACACGACCCCAGACCGACGCTTGACTGATGCTCAAAATCGTGCAAGAAAAGCCCCTATGAAGCAGCATTCGCATTAAATGACTTAAGGCGCGCCAGTTTTAGTATCTCTGTTTGGAAAAAATGCACTGCGTAAACGTACTGCATGCGTAAACGCACCACGGTGAGCCCTACACATTCGGGTTTAATGTCTTGCGTCAAACACCCTCTGAGAAACAACAGTTTTTGTTTTGTTATCAGGCGCAAGATGAAGCGGATGAAGCTAAATAAATATAGCGAAGCAAAGCAGTGACGCAGCGAGGGGAGGTTTTGGGGGATAAACCCCCCCCCCCCCAAGAGCTTAGAGAATTTTTTTATGAAAGATTTTGTTATTAATATTTGGGGGACGGATGACTAACAAACAAAACATATTAACTATTCACACAGCCACAAAACCCACTATTTTGAACCATTTATCTTAAAAAATGTCTGGGGGAAGTGCCCCCACACTTCCCGCTTACCTTAGCGAGTTTTCTATACCCTGCAGACCCGTGGTATCAGCTGCGCCCTAAACCCCCTATCCTAGCTACGCACTTGAAGCGAAGGAAGAAATACAGAGGATGGTTTATCGACTCGTGAACATAGCACGCTAAATTTACCATGAGAAAATCATGGGTTTTCATTAGCACATGAGCACAAACAACACAAAAACTGAAAGAATGACCATGCGATTTTTTAATCGTTATCACGAATGCAACACGAATTGTAAATTGAATACGTTTTAGCTCAAAAGGGCATATGAGTTGAGATCATGGAATCTACGGAATGAGGACTTCCTAACCTTTGAATTTTCCTTTGAGTAAAGTTGCGTGAATCACATTCATCACCAATTTTTTTTAATGATCAAGCACGTTCCGTTGGATAGTTATGGTTGGTTTAGGCTTCGAAATATCATGAGCACAGAAACTACATTTTTCTGTAAATCGTGCCTTGGTAAGCCAGGTATGTCCAAGGACTTAAAATATTCAGATAGATAGTTGGTGATTTCGTCTTCGTTTGTTACACATTTAAAAGATTCGAATCAATGCAGAGTACGAACTATTTGAATTTACCTCGTTTTAGTCATCCACATCTTCGTTCTTGCTCGCTAAATCAACCATCTTTGATTCTTTTGGTGATCAATCATATTCTGGAACTCTTTGTTGATGAGCTCACCTCCCGCTGAAACTAATTTGCAATCATTCCAAGGTTATGAGTTAAAACTACTCGATTCCTTGACAGGAACACGGACATTACCGTTTGTCAACAATTGCTTGGAGATTTGTTTACAAACACGGTAGTGAAGTGTCAACTCGAGCTGGGCCACGGCTGGGCTTACAATCAGCTCGAATTAAATTTAAAAAATGTAATTTCAATTTAATTAATATTTTGAATATATTTAGTAATTAAAATGTTATATTGTTACTAAATTCAGTTATTAAAGTAGTAAAAACAAAACAAATTATTTAATTTGTAGTTTTGACCGACTTATCAATTGTTGTGTTACTATAACTCCTAAAAGCATGCCCATAGGAAAGAAATGAATTTTTTTTGTGAAATTATCCTTTTTTTAATGACCTATATGTTAACCCCGCCTGAGACGAATCCAAAGAACCAAATCTCATTGAAATCGGTGCAGCCGTTCTCGAGTTATAAGTGTTCTAACTAACACGATTTTCGACTTTCTTTTATATATATATAGATAGATAATAAATAATTAAGGGGTTAACCGAAATTTACATTCAAGATGATGCGATCCCTCAGATTCATAACATATCGATGCTGTTCCTCATAATTCCAAACATTATAATAAAAAATATTGGGAAAAAAGTGGAACGCATTGCACTCATCACCGCGCCGCAGGTATTTTTGAAAACCGATTAAAATGCGACCGAAGAGGCCGCAGAAATGAACCTGGTATTGGATTGAATTGGGCCTCTTCTATGCAGTCCCCTTGGTTTTTCGTCTAGTTCACTGAACTCTTCAGTTATGGAAAGCCCATTACCCATTCCCAAATGAAGCCAAGAAATTACTCATTCGGTGACCTTGAGGGGTGGCGCTCCATTTAAATACTTGGTGAATCGCGGTACTTTTCTCCACTCACACATTTCGGATGATGATGCAACTTGGAGGATAAGTTATTTGGAATGAGTGATGACCAATATACTTCTAGCATAGCGACCAGCATTCCATTGTTTTCAGTGTGTTATTCTAGTTGTACTTTCGACGCTTTAGTTTTTGGTGCGATATTTTGTTGACAGAGATCGATACGGAGGTACATAAGATTGAAAAATTGGACGCTATAGGCCATATTTTTTAAATTTAAGGTCTACTTTTCCTGCTTAGGTTAGAAAAATTGTCATTTATTCATGATGATAGAGATAGGTAGATGGTCCGGAGCAATCATTGGTCAGGGAGCTTAACATACGAATAACCAGCGGCTCAACAAGGAATATGATTTGGGGGGGATGGAGGGGCCTGTAGGGCATCCCAGGCAATGGGGGGTCCGTTTTTGAAAAATGACTCACCTCAAAGACTCAAAAGACTAACTGCCATGATATTAATAAATTATATTTATCTTTAAGCAGATGCAATTATTATGTATCAGAACTAGTCTATAGTTTAAAAAAAATATTTTTAATTCTCTGAGGCCCTGGGGGGGATCTAACCCTTATCCCCCCCATAGTTACGCCTTTGCGAATAACCCATGCATATTATAATAAATATTATTGAATACTATAACCGATTAAAAATAAATAACTTATAATTACCGATTGCTGAGGATCATTCATAACCGAGGTTCCTTGTAACTCAGTAACCTTGTTTTCTTGATCTGTTACGTTGGGCCAAATATTTCACGGACGTAGCCCAACACTTGGTCACGTGGTGGATAGATTCAGGCTGAAAAATCCCACTCAGATCCCAGGAACGAGTTGTAAATTGTACTCATATTCCTGGACAAAATTTCCGTATGAGAGGAAATAATTCACTTTTAACAGTTCTCATGCCTAGTCTGATTATTATTTTTTTATTGCTGATATAAGTTGTTGATATTTAATTCCATCATTCTGGGATATTTTGAGGAGTGAAAGACGGGAGCTGGAGTATGAAGAAAGTAAAAATAGGTGAAAAAATTGCGAAAAAAGGAAAATTTAATGTTGTTTTAAATGATTAAAGGAAAATAATCCCCCAAAAAATTTACCTCTTTACCATAAATGTTCATGTTTTAGAACTTTTCACCTCTCAAAAACCTAAAATGATAAATATATACTTAAATAATCCTTTCCATCCCTCCACATAATTTCGAATTAATAAAAATAAGAGGTGGGGGGGTTTCCCCGAAAAATTGTGAGTGATATAGGAAAACGGATGTCATGTTCGGATTCAGGACGTCATTTTACTGAAGAATTATCAGTAATGGTATCAGGGCTCGAAAAAAAATATTTTTTTCCGTCTAGTGTAGTCAATACACTTTCATGGTACGTGTAAATAGCTCCTGTCACGAAAGGCCTTGCCTTGAGATGATTTCTAGTGAGCTTAATACTCCTTTCAATTAATTTTCCTGATATTATTACCGTAGGATTTCGGTTAAAAACTTTGTGACTTAAAAAAGTAGGGGAGAGTGTTGTACGGCGGAACACTTTTTCAACTTTTTTATATGAAGCAAACTATATTTCCTGAATATTTAGTCTAACAGTAGCATTTTAATCCATCAGGATTACTTCACATAAGTTTTTAGTTTTAGACTTGTACCTTCACTATTAAGGGATCTAATTAAAACTTCTAAAAGTGTTGGAAATTGTTCTCAGTCACATCATGTTCATGTACCAAGGAAAACAAGTTAGATTGTTGCGATCAGTAAAAAATGAGAATTAATATGTATTACGTTTGTTAAATTTGAAATTGAATAATATGTTACTATAAGAAAATTAATATAGCTCTGGTAAAAACTATATTTTAAAATATAACTCTTTGTTAGTAAAAATAAACTTAGGTTAAACACTACATGATGAAATTTTTTAGAACATTCTCTTTAGTCTATTATACAATGAGTGCAAAACAAAAAAGCAATTATTGAATATTAGACCATATATTACGGCTGTCTAAAAAATTCACGAACTTAAGTTTTACAGAATTTGCAGTCTGACCTAGCGCAAAGTTCATGATTCTAGCGAAGGCATTCAATACACCTGATCCACGTTTCTCCTATTTTGTCATTGATTGAGGGCTCATTACAATAGACGAATTTTACATCTGAACTGTCAATATCATCATTAGAGACCGATGGATCCATGTCACCCTCAGAATTTTACGACAAAGTTTACGTCTTTTAAGTATTTTTTAGGTCAAACCCGGGTTTTGTATCTGTCCCTAATTTCAGTTTTTGCTGTGTTTTTTTCTAAGAAAAGGTATGCTTTTTCAAAGGCTTTTTAATTTTGTCCGTTTTTTTGTTTTTCTCAGGTGTACTCGTTATGATTCTGGTCCCACCATGTTTTCTATCCTTTCTAGTGGTTCACTTTGGACCTGCTTTTGGAAATGATTGCACCTCTTCTGGGGTTGCAGGCACAGGTCAACTCTTTTATTAAACTTTGAGATTTTGACTTCGATCGTTCCGTAGTGTCGAAAATGGGTTGTGATTTAAAACAAAATGCAGGATCCGTAGAACATCTTGGCAACGATATGCAAGTGAACCTTACAGATAATGGAGGAAATTCAACGGATGATAGTAGTAAAGCTGGCACAAATAAGGCCGCAAAATTTACTGGACAAGCAGGACCACCATTAAAGTTGTCAGAGGCAGTCAGAACTGATATGTTCCGTTGAAGAGGCCGATTACTACCGTATGATGGCATAAAGTAGGCTTATGTGAATACACCACGATCCATAAGGAAAATTTCAGGAATCTTAAATCCACTGATAATGTATTTGACTGTATACTTAACATATATCTCATATAAAATATGCTCCTAGGAACATAATGTGCTTGTGTTCCTTTGTACAACGGGTAGACATTTTGAATGGCGACTGATTTGTTAGGTTAACATTACATCTAAAATACCGAATAAATAGCTTATACTACTCACCATTTTATGTCAATTTCACCGTTGCTACGATAACCACTGCCAGTGTGGACGATTTTTGGTAAAATACTTGAATATGGTACTAAAACATTTACTTTTCAACGCCAACGCGTCTTCTTTTTAAGCAATACCCAAACGAACTAAAATTGACCTATGCTACACTCAAGCACTTTTTCCACGTAATTTTTTATTTTATTTTTTTAAATTTTATTCTCAAACCACCGGATACAGCTCTTTTTGGCCATTTTACACCGGATTGTTCAACAAATGTAACAAGTAAACGCACACAAACGATCATGCCCTGGACCGGGGAAACCTACCCAGGCGGGACTCGAACCCGCGACCTCTTGTTTGGCAGGCGAGAACGTTACCCCGCCGCCACCGAGGCCGGCATAATAGCTTACTTTCAATCCCGTAGGTCGCAGAACTTGCCGATAGTTTCAAGTGTTCCTAGGTGCACTATGTCTTAGGTAAACCACCCTCTCCCACTTAATACGAAAGTTAATAAGATTAATTTTTTAACAAATTGCTGATAAAGATATCATTGAAAGCATCACTGCCTCCCGAACAGCCCTTTTTCGTTTCGTATGTCTTGGTAAAAATTACATCATCTTCTTTTAATTATAAGGCTGTAAGTACAGATGAAACCCAAGTCAACATATCAGAATCTCAATTTTTATGCTTTTGCATCTGTATTTTTGTGTACGTCAAGCAGCGATGATTAAAATGTGCTAGTGCGATATTGGTGTCTTTCCTACTCACCTTGGAAATTTCAAGATGATGTTTGAAGCTTAAATGTGAAGTACGACGTTAAAAAAGACAGATCAAAAATAACATAAGTTAAAGAGTTTCAAGCACTGATCATCTGGTGGTACCCGAGAGATAAATGGTGTGAATGATAAAGAGGCAGTTGGATGAGACAAAACGGTATGAGGAAAATAAATGAAATGCTAAAGAGAGGAGATGAGGATGAGATGGTTTGGAATAAGAAGAAGAGAAAAAACTAGAGGATGGAGTGGCGGCGAATGCTGGAAGGGTTATGTGAAGTTAGCGTTGAAAGCGGATAGGTCATAGCATAGGCGGTGGTTTGGGGTAAAAGGGAACACGAAGGGTTGAAAGGTGAGTGCGTTCCTGCCGTACAGGGGGAGGGAAGGGCCGAATTTTGGAGGAAAGGTGGACTGATGTGCGGAGGGGGATTTTAAGGGGTAGGTGGATAAGGTAGACCTTGGATTTGGAGAGGGGAGGGGGGCGAGAGAGTAAGCTGGGGGAGAAATGGGAGGGGAAAAAATACAGGCGAAACCGTAGGGAGGAATCTGGAAAGGGAGGGAGGTTGGAAAAGTATTCACGAAAATAAAAAAAGAAAAGGATTAAAATTAAAAAAAAAGATAACGTGAGAAAGGATGGAGTTTCGGCAAGAGTGCTGGGTGGAAAGAGTGAAAGTTTAATCAGGAATAGTGTTTCAAGGTGAAAATAGTTGATAAAAAGAGAGGAAAAAAATGACGATGAGGTAAGCGTCGTGCTGAGGGCTACGTTTTGATAATGAGAAACTTTCGCCGTGATATTGTCTTGCGTGGAATCAGGGCAAGTTATCCGAGCAAGAAAACATTTGGAAAGCGATAAAAAATACCCTTCCCACCGACCTATGTTGACGTTCTTGACTTCACCACGCTGCTCGAGCGATTACGAATCGATTACGGCTACAGTTTTATCGGTGTTCATTCGTGCTGATGGACATTATCTTATGTTGATTGGAACAGGTTGAGGGAAATATTTAAATCACTTCGCACTTATTTAGTCGATTGCTTATTTTTTAAATAAATTTTTCGTTTATCCCTACACAGCCTTTATTTTTATGCCAGTGGCCAGCCAATCGCAAAACGGAGTAAAATGTGTCGCAGTTTTAGTCTCATTGAAGTTTTTTAAAAGAGTTTTGGTGAAAAGAATGTTTATTTATTTATTAAATGCCCAGAGTAGCAAATGAGAATGTATATTGGGCTCTTTCAACGATACGTAAACTCTCAAGGAATAAAATGCCATGTTCTAAATAAATATTAATCAAAAATAGAATACCTATGGAATATCATCATAATAGCGAGTTGAAAGCATTGTCGGTGTCTGAAATATCAAGGACAAGGGGAATTGTTCGAAGGAAATTGCAAATGGAAGGTAAGCTATAAAGTTAGGCTCATAGGGGAGTTAACACCCCGAATATGGATTAGCGCAAAGCTTCTATAATGCGGGTTTAGTGGTCTTGAGTGTGGATTGAAAAAAAAATGCTGTAGATCATTTATTGGTGGAGTGAAGAAACGTAACGTCACTCTAGAATCGGTGGTGGATAGGATGAGAAAAGCCGAGTGAAGACCCGTATGCTAGAATTAACAATCAGACAAAATATGACAAAATATTTTTCATACGAGAAAAAAAAAAGGACCTTAATTATGATTAAAAACTTTTGGGCTATGTCGCCGCGTCAATGCTTTGGGTGGCCCCAACGTTTCCCGACCGATGCTGGTCGCTTTTTCAAGGGATTATGGAGAGATGGGAATTTAAGATCTTTTAAATAGGTGTTTGTGTCAGGAGGTGGAGGGAGGGGAGCCGTAGGTTGGGGGAGTGGGTTGCCGCTTGTTTCTTCTTATTACGGGTTGCCGAGTACGGCTAATTTTAATTCCGGTGTCTCTGTTAAAATTATTCTTATCTTCTTTGGATATTTCAATGGCTTCTCTGACGAGTCTCTGTTTAAAACCTTTAACTTTGGCGAGGATTTTGACTTTCTTGAGGTCGATGATGTGGCCAAGCGCTGCGTGTTCGGCTACCGCGGACTTTGTTGATTGCCCCAGTCGAATCGCTCTCTCGTGCTCTTCTAGGCGTGTTTTGACCGACCTGCCTGATTCGCCGATGTAGTTCTTCCCGCAGGTGTGGCAAGGAATTTGGTAAACCCCTTCCACTTGGAGTGGAGTTCTATCCTTGACGGTGTTTAGGAGATGTTTTATCTGTATGTGAGGCGAGAAGATTGTCCTTATCTGGAATTTTCGAAGGATATATCCTATTACGTCTGTCGTCCCCTTAATGTATGGCAGGAAGGCTTTCTTCTGGTCGCTGAGGTCTGAGTTCGCGGCAACAACATTAAGTTTACAATGGAGGTGGAGGAAGACGGAAAACTTCCATTCTTGGACGTGCTCGTGGAAAACAAAACGGATGGATCATTTGGGCATACGGTGTATCGAAAACCAACAGCAACAAGTCGGTACCTGCATGCTCTATCTCATCATCACCCAGCCCAAATAAATGAAGTGATAAATACCTTGATTCACCGCTCCTACACAATAAGCGACCAGGAAAACTTTGCCGAAGAGAGACGAAAGCTAGAGGCCATTCTACGGGTAAATGGATTCGACGACAGAGTTATCTCTCGTACTTTTAATAAAGTCATCAAAAAGAACGAAATGAAAAACAACGCCGCAGAAGCCGCGAACTCATCCATGAACGACCTCAGTGACCAGAAGAAAGCCTTCCTGTCATACATTAAGGGGACGACAGACGTAATAGGATATATCCTTCGAAAATTCCAGATAAGGACAATCTTCTCGCCTCACATACAGATAAAACATCTCCTAAACACCGTCAAGGATAGAACTCCACTCCAAGTGGAAGGGGTTTACCAAATTCCTTGCCACACCTGCGGGAAGAACTACATCGGCGAATCAGGCAGGTCGGTCAAAACACGCCTAGAAGAGCACGAGAGAGCGATTCGACTGGGGCAATCAACAAAGTCCGCGGTAGCCGAACACGCAGCGCTTGGCCACATCATCGACCTCAAGAAAGTCAAAATCCTCGCCAAAGTTAAAGGTTTTAAACAGAGACTCGTCAGAGAAGCCATTGAAATATCCAAAGAAGATAAGAATAATTTTAACAGAGACACCGGAATTAAAATTAGCCGTACTCGGCAACCCGTAATAAGAAGAAACAAGCGGCAACCCACTCCCCCAACCTACGGCTCCCCTCCCTCCACCTCCTGACACAAACACCTATTTAAAAGATCTTAAATTCCCATCTCTCCATAATCCCTTGAAAAAGCGACCAGCATCGGTCGGGAAACGTTGGGGCCACCCAAAGCATTGACGCGGCGACATAGCCCAAAAGTTTTTAATCATAATGACGAGCACCCGCGAAAGTTTTAACGAAGAATTAAGGACCTTAATGAATAAAATAAAATGAGATCATGTGGTCCTTTCTCAAAGTTACGCAAGTTATACTTTTTTATTTCCAGATGAATGAAGAAAAAAATGGAAATATAGTTTTAACACCCTACTGAAACCCATTTCTGTATAACAATGCTTAGGAGAGCAATAACTTATTTGAAAATAGGGATATCTCTAAAACAGAGATTTTGTGGTCATCAGAGTCCTGATTATGAATATCTCTGATATTAAGCAAGGTCCTTTGCTCTACCGATAAAGTATGCCTACCTAAGAATTAGGTCCTCCTACTTGCGATCAGAGAGACCAATGGTGGTCAGACGCACTTGTTGCCATTACATTGACTTGGACGGCCGCAGGGCGCCTTGACCTGCAGAATTTCTTTGGAATGGACTTGCTGAAAAAGGGATTGATATCCGCCTGTTGAGTAGAAGTGTAGGATAATATTGCTATTAAGGGGACTGAATTATGATGAGAACTTCCTGTAAACATGTGGAATAATCGTAAAAATATTTTGTAAGTGCAAAATCA
Organism: Ischnura elegans; assembly: GCF_921293095.1. NCBI lineage: Eukaryota > Metazoa > Arthropoda > Insecta > Odonata > Coenagrionidae > Ischnura > Ischnura elegans. The sequence continues at coordinate 100,611,172 of NC_060248.1, read as the reverse complement.
ATATTGTGCCATAGCTGCTGATTACCTGCAGCTCGATTCTGTAAATGTCATATCTACGTTTTGCGTGCTTCGAACCACAGTGGAGTTCTGGCGCCTCTCACCGTCAAGGACGTTCGGGCGATTCTACAAGCCAGCGTCGTGAGATGTTTGACGGGTTGCGAACGATGACTGAGTTTCTTATGTTGGTAGCTGTGAGGGTGCGTAGAACCAATTAGAAACTTCGACACTAACTTACTTTAGCGGCCAACTGCAACTTCCATAACCATAGAGGAACATACACAATTCCATGGCAGATTCGCTCCTTAAAGAGATAAGACTTTACTCAAATTTGAGTAAAGTCTTTTCTTTTAAAAGTACCTATTAATAATAAGTTACGGTTGCTTAGTTTATAGCTATTAACTGTATATTAGCTCTTTTATATGTTGTCAAGTTCTGTGTATCAAAGCCAGGTTATTACGTAGCAGGCACGTAATTGCACAATTCGCAGTAATTTTCTCATAATCTGGAGCAAATGCTTACGCGGAATGCGAGCAAGTTTTATTTTATTATCTCACAATGGTTCATTCTCGTATGCATTTGAGCTGTTCTCATAATTTCAGTGCACAACTCAAATGCGCTGTCGTGCATAGGTCAGATTGCGTAAGCACATGCCGCTATTCACGATTTATACTGGTGAAAATGTTTTATTGCGAATACTAGTTTATAATTAATAGTTTTTAGTGGAGGACGAAATGTTAAATGCTTTAGTATTTCTATTATGTCAACAGAAAAAAGAATCATGCTGGCCGTGTGACTGAACGGTAGCAATAATGCGTGGAAGAGATGGAATGGATGATTAATAATTACCTTAACGTACTAAAGCATGCCCCGGCAAACCATTTGAACGTCTACGAATTAATTGTGGTGTGAGCTCAGTGACAATATCCATAGCCAATCCTCGAGATACGCGGGACAAAACTCTTAAATCCTCTTACCGCATCTCGAAGGGATTGTTGATATCGCGTATCTGCCGCCGAAGTATGTGCATCTGTTGCCTCCGTCAACGTTGTTGCTCATGCAACAGTAGTGGAACTATGTAAAGAGCCTCTATTCTCCTTAATAAAAATGAATTGAAGGCTTGAACTTATGAAATAAAAATTGAATAAATCAGTTAACATTCCATACCGCACATTGCTTTTTATACAGCACCTTGTTTAGCGCAGTAACCATTGGTTCTACTCCAAATTATATTGAACATTAAGTTGTAAGTAATTGAACTTTACACTGTAGTAGATGCACAAATATAAGATAATTGTCAAACCCTTAGCGTAAGGTTTAACTTCTCACCGGCTTCAATCGCAATAAACGCGAATCAATTCAAACAGTACGCGGATTTAACATTTAATTTTATGCATTTCTTTTATTTATTTTTAATACATTTTACTTACAGCAAGTGACAATATAAAATAGCCACCATCGTAATTAATGAGTAATGTGCTATTAATAAACAATCATAGCATAAATTCATAATGAAAATTTTGAGTACATCGCCGTGACTAAGCTACCACGGGCCCTCTTGGCCGTGAATACTTTCACGGACGCGGCAGTCAGAGTGACGCCGGTAAAAAGTTTCATAATCGATCCTGCGTCATAGCCGTCAATAAATTGACGAAATCCGCTTGTGACGGCCATATGACATTTACAGAATCGAGCTGTTGGCATGTGATAGAGGCGACGTCTTCACGCAATTCCCACCCGATCAGTATTCTAACAATCAACATTTCACTGCGTCATCGTTATCAAGGCATTAATAGTCACATCTCTACAGAAGATGGTTGCATTACCGATTGGAATCTCTACGACAATAATTTCAACCCAGCTCATTGTACAAAAGACGACGCTTCCACGACGTACTTCTGCCTCTTCAACGACCACCATGAGGTATGAATGTGACTCCCATCTTGTGTATCCGGCGTTTAAGATGGAGTATAACTTCTACCGGTCCTGTTGGGTGAAACACAAAGTTAACAGAACTCAAGGTACAATAATTGATTCTCAGAGTGCTTTCTCTCATTCAATAAATTGCCACAGTAATAAAGGAACCCATTTTTTTTACAAATACTGTGAATTACTGTGTCTTGTTGTAAATTCTATTGTAGGTATTTTTATTTTTAATGAATGGAATGGGAGCGTGTTAATCAAGTTGGTAGAGTTCTAGGCTGCTGATCTGGGATTCTCGGGTTAAAATTTAAGCTCTTTGGATTCTCCCAAACAGCGAGGTGGGTAGCTCAGCGAAAGGAACTGACCCCCATACCCTTAATGCGTGAAATCCACACGCCTGTGGCTTAGTTTGGGCGGAGCTCTACCCTCACCTATTTAAACTAACCTTAAGGTTGAGACCTGAGTTAAAGTGGGCGATGAGGAGAGGATAAAGTATATCGAAGCTAGAACAAAGGTTTCCGCTGTGATGGTTTGATCTCTGCATTTTCTCGGGTTCTCTTCCGCGTCCGCTGGCTTTTCGGCATCAAAAAGTTATGCGGAAATTGCCTTTCAAAAAATAAACGAACCAGCCAGCTTAGGTGGAAGAAAATCCGGTAAAAATGGAGGAATCAATACAAGCCCTTATTTAGTATGCTTCATCGACTACTTGTCTTTCATTTAGGTCAAAGTAATAGAGTGGTGCGAATTGACCTAAGCCGTCTACACTCTCGTAAATCAGAAATCTAATCAATTTCAAACCAATGGAAATCCCTTGAAGGCCTCAACGGTCAGTATCGTGCACCAATCACCACTCTGGCTGAGGGGCCAATTAATTAGTACCAGGGGCAGATGTGGGCTCAAAACGGCCGGGATCTACCTCGTCGAGTGCGGCGAGGAAATCAGACGCATGCCCGAAACTAGAATGAAGGGGAATGATGTTGGTTGTAACTGGGACTAGGAGAGATTTCATTGTCGCCAAGCACTCTCTAGGCAATGAGCACTCCAATCTCCATCCATTCAGAAGTAGACAAGCTATTGGGTTCATTCCACACGAGATTATGCTTCCCTAGTGAAGAAAAAGGTCGAAGTTAGGGTGTATGAAATTAATAAAAATCCTTATTATAGTGCTCATTAAGCTGGCCGTAAGGTAAATGGAGATTTCATGCCATATTGTTTTACGAGAGACCCTCATAAAAATCGCCAAATTGTCTAAAAATTACATAGAAAAAATTAAGCTGAACATTTTGACGTTAAAAACTTCCCCAATGAGCGTGAAGTCTGAAAAAATACATTTTTAAGTTTTTCCTCCACAAAAAGAAAACATCAGTTGTAAGATCCTAACTCAACTGTCAAAAAATTTTATTGTTTGTCATTAAAATTTATTTTACTTAAGTTTTCTACGAGGTATATACTAACATAACTGAAAGAAATGACTGAATTCAGCATTTTTCTCTTACGATCGTTGTAAGTAATTTGCAACCTTCCGAATTGACTTCAAATCCGTGGGCACAAAAATTTTTACTATTGCTTTCCAAAATTTCAGACCAGGATAAGGCAAAAATGAACCACTATTTGGAGTGATTTGGCCGTGTAAATTTTAGGCGAGTTTTCTTTCGACAAATTTCTAATCCGACTATTAGGTCAAGGGCAAAGATGTCAACAAAACTGAGATACTGGCTTATTGCGTGAGAGATCAGAGCTCAAATCTTTTTGAGAGAGAAAGAGTTCAAATGAGAAACACGAATAAATTCGCATAAAAGCATGCTCATTTTGTAGTATTACGGTCTCAGAAAGACCATGTCGATTTTACAACCTGTAAAGATGATAGTGGCTACGATAAATAAATACTCTCAGGAGCATCACGACATCCACAGTATGGATAGAAAAATGACGACGATTCAATTCTTACATTTTTCATTGAATATTTTAGCCAACAGTTGTGTCATTTTCGTATTTTAATGGTTGATCAGCTTAAATGGTTCAACTTGAACTACTGCATTCACTTGCTGATAACTCAAAAATGAATGGGATGACGAGTATACATTTAATGCTCACTGTGATAATAATGGCATAACGAACGTTATGTGTCTTTCCTCAGAACGACGTGTATACATTTGAATTAATCAACATATTTCCTATGCTAATACAAATACTAAAAATATAGGAAATATGAATCACAGTTACAAAAATATATTTTATTAATTGGGTGAATTAATTGTTAATTCACCCAATTTGGCTTAATTTGGCTTGGTTAATTGGGCTTCCATATAGAAAACATGTCTTACAGCCACCTATTGAAAGAGCCAGTTTGTGTGGTGTTCACTATGCTGTCTAAATTAATTGTAAAGGTGATGATGACGACGATTGTGGTCCCACTGTTGTCATAAAGATGAAGAATGATTTCTTATCCTATGCGTTGGGAATCATTAAAGTTTTTACTCATGTATTTACAAAGTTACGTATCCGAACTTGGCCTTCTTTGTTGGCATATTTCATCTCGATTCGAACACGCTAGCATGTTCTTTCTATAGTCATCCGGTCTAAACCAAAACACTCGGTTTGCTAGTGATTTATGTGCACCTCAGTTTTTCGCGAGTGCAGTAAGATTTCTCTTGTGAAATACGTAAATATCCCCTTAAGCCAGCCGCTGTAATGCGCTGCAAGCTGTAACTAAGTTCTTTATTAAATTTCTCAAGTTCATGCTTCTTCGCCTGAGCTGTGCGTACACGTAAGGCGGTTTAACGATGCGCTCATTATTTCACAAGGATGCAGGCGTGAGATTAAAAAAAAATCGAGGGAGTTCATGTGACCCTAGACTCTTTTTCACCGGTGCTGCGGGAACGAATGTGCCCGGATTACATGAGTAAACGTTGTGGCTTAAGCTTCCCTCGCACATCAAGGCGTCCTCAAAATTCTTTACTTTATCAATGTCATGGATTTATTTATCCATGACGGAAGGGCGGATTGGATGGAAGTCGAACCACATCCTGCATTGCAGTACCCACTCGCTGCATCGCACACGTCCCATTTCTACGCTGAAGCGCTCGACGACGCCTATGAATGGAACGAGGGGTTGGTAAGAAGAAAAAATATTTAAAAAACATTTCGTTGACATTTCGCGCGCTCGCGTAAGTAATGAGGAGTGCGAAAGAGAGAGAGGAATAAAGAGAGAGAAAAGGATGGAAAAATATGCATTTCGTGGGGGAATTATTTTATCCTATGAGGAAACGTGTGTGTGTGTGTGTGAATGTGTTCATGCATACCTTTTGTCTGACGACAGGTGGAAGTTATTTTAACGGTACACAAAAGGGAAACGGTGTAACTCCGTAAAAGCGCTTCCCAGGCCCCTCTACCTCTCTCTCTCTCTCTGGCAAAAGCTCACTCATGGTTTATTCACCTGACGGGGTTTTGAGATGGCGTGTATGGTCTGACTGTATGGGAAGCAGGGAAATACTGGCGGCCCTTCGGAAAAGGGAGGGGTTGATTCGTGGGGTAGGCGAGGCTGGAGAATTGGAGTAAGGGTTTTGTGTGTGGGAAGGAACCGAGTCCTGAGGAGAATGTGCAGCGATATAGGGAGCTGATTCGGAGAGGTGGAGAGAGGCGGTTTCAAACTCGTGCGGGAGACATAAAACGCTGCTCCGGCATGTATCACTCGGGAAGCGTCTTGCGGCGTACGCAGGGGTCAATCAGAATGTTCCGTGAATGCAGTACGAGTTAGTTCAGGAGCAGAAGCGTCCAGAAAGCTGGTATATCGCTGGATTTAATGTTGATTAGTGTCTCAGAGTATAGGTGTAAGAGAAGGATCGAAAAATATATATTTTGCGGGCGAATTATTGTATCCGATGAGGAAACGTGTATAACAAAGTATGCTGCATATAATATGTAGATTAATTAGAACCGTATTACGTTGCATTTAGTAGGCATATACATCCTAATAATGGCACTTTATACATGGGCGTACCTAGCGAGGGGAGGGGGGAGGCAGTCCCCCCCCAGAGGCAAAATTCGCAAAAGTCTTTAAGCAAAATCAGTGCTGAATTGAAACGAAAGCATTCAACAAATTTTCTTTTAACCCACGAAAAATGACTTGCATTAGTATAATATAACTAAATAAAACTAAATAAAACTATTTTTTCAATGAAATGATCTCATAAACTAATGCCACAACTTGGCTTGTCCCCCTAGACGATGGCTTGTCCCCCTAGACGATGGCTTGTCCCCCCCTAGACCATGGCTTGTCCCCCCCTTGACCATGGTTTGCCCCCTTTATAGTTATGATCCTTTGTACGCCCTTGGCTATATAAATATTAATTTGTTGTTAAAAATATTAGTTTTATTTTCATGAAAGATATATTTCAAATGTACCGGTAAAGCTATTGACTAATAGAGATTAAATTTATTTGATAATTAAAGAAGCAAATATATTTTGTTGATGTACGAAACATATTTTAGCAGCAAAAGGTATATTTTAATGTGGAACTTGAGGAATTTTTACACTTTTCTGTAGAGTATAACATATTTTAGAATGTTTAATTAGTGGAGTGCCCGGGTAACCAGCCATTAGCATAAATATTTTTAAAAACTAAAACTTTTAATGATAAAATTAGTTTTTTGTGCAGTCCTTCGTTAATTTAGCCTGAATTTTAACTGAATAAACAGAACTGGGAGAGATGGGCGACGTTAGAATAAGTTTAAATAATTTAGGGTTTGAAACAGCCTGTTCTGCTATCACAAGGATTTTTTAAAGGTAAAATGTTTTTAAGATATACTCTCTCTCATGCATGATGTGACTTCCTACCTCAAATGTTTTATTAGTATTTTTTTAATATTAAGGAGTTTAAATCAAATTAAGTTTATCTGGCTGGTTCGTTGCTCCAATGCTCTTACATATTGAGCTCTCTCTTAGCTCAAAAACGTGTACGAGGCAGCATGATTTCCGTTAATGGTGGCGTTTAATTTACTCCTACCTTCATCAGTCGAGTTACCTACCGTGAATTCGTGCTTGCGAGCTCCTTTCTGCGGCGGAAACGAAAATCAGTTCAATGATCTAATGAGATCGTTTGATCGCCTGAACTCACAAATACGTCTTTATTTTTGCAATGTTTATTACTGAGAACGCATTCTTTTTTATGATAGATTTAACTATGAATGTGGAAAATCCCTGTAAAATGAGTCATTTTACACCTTACATCAGTTGTATTTCAAAGTCTGTTATTTTGATTTTTGCATTCTACTTTTTCATTACACATTACAAATTAGGTAATTGTGAAGTATTCATGATCCCTTGAAAATTCAAATTTATATTCAATATCCTATTTACATTCATCAAGAATAAAAGCCTCCTGGGCGAAAATTTTATAAATGATTCCTTAAATTTGTATTCCAACGTAAGAACGACTAAAGCAATGTTGTATGTGTCATTTTTATTGATTTTTATCGAAACACGCCATTCTCTAAATGCGAGTAGCTCAATATTTACGTCATCATATAGGTTGCGGACGGTGACTAGTTCTGTATATTCGTACTAAAATGAAAATCGCCGTGTGTCAATGTGGTTCAAATACTAGGACTTCATTCATGTAGAAGAAACAAAGAGGTGAATAGGATAAGTTTTTGTAGGCATTGTTTGAACGAAGCCCAATTTTTGTTGCAGTTGTTTTCGTTCCCTGGAAACTTCAATTCATTCACCTTCCTGTTCGGCAATGTAGACCTCTGTTTTATCTCCGTTTCTTTGTTTCCAATGGAAACATGTTATACATTGTTCATCCAATTTAAATTTTCACCGTAGCCTCCGGGTGCGAGTAGACTACTAAAATGAAACAATTTTATGATGAAGATAGTTTTGATATTTTTTTTCAAATTAAAGCGCTTAAAGATTTGTGTCTTTCGGCCTACGGACTATTAAATTATTTAGTCCCTGCCGAAGGATAGAATAATAGAAGCTAGTGCTCTATAATTCATCATTTACGCAGGTGATTTTTAATCGGTCTCAGTGGTAGCCAACGTAAAGTGAAAAGTAATTAGATATTGTATTAAGTTTAAAATGAAGTGTACTCCTTTTCATAGGAGAGAAAAAGAATCTATGGTTTTAGGTATATAATAACGGCTAATAAAACTTACTATATTTTTAACTGATATTTATAGAAAGTTTTATTGCGGAAAGGGATTTGTGTATCCGTTCTTTTACAGCCGCACTAAGCTATCCGTCAGATTGAATTATGAACGGTTTTGGCAAGCTTATTTTATGTTGAAGATGCGTACTGTCTATTTAGAGCTTCTTTTGAAAATTCCGCAAATTTTAAGCATGATATAGGGATCTTGTCTCGTTTAATACGGACCTTAAGGTTAATTTATGCCTTTAGTTGCGAATTAAATCAATTAACATTTAGAAATTGGTTAGCTCAATGTCGAAAACTGTTTGAATTGAAGTCTTCGGATCTGAAAATTTTCTTGTGTATTATTTGTGTATTGTGTCTTGTATATTATTGTTTGTTAATTTTTGCTGGTGAAGCATTTTTTTGTTTTCTTAAAAAATCGAATATCATTATACTTCAAAATTCATATTTTATAGAATTGGCTACATAAAAAAATATTTGTTCTAACCCTAGTCTTCATAGTCTTCTTCTAATTCTCTAAGGCCTTGTTCTCAGTGGCCAGGTTCTTGTCTGCTTCACGGATTCGAATTCCACATGGGTGTTTTTTCCCCACCCAAGGCATGGTTGTACGATTTGTGTATTTCCATCCAGTAAATTATAATAGAGGACTGTACGTGTACAGCCCTAAATTGGGGTGTGAATTTTTTTTTAATTTCGATAACATTTTTTTATTTCCAATATTTGCTTGAAAAACTTTGCGTTTTACATTTCCGACAACAGATATATACTGGAGCTAAAATAAAAATTTTAAGCGTTTAAACTTTTTAAATCTCGGCTAGAGAAATTATATGTATAGAATGTGATATTTTTCTTTGCGTGCGGCTAGAGAGGAATGAGGTCGTTGTGTTGGGTGTGCGTCTTATAATTTTCTGCGGCGCTACGGTGCATAACAATACCCCTCGTCTTAAATGCGTCTGACGCGTGATATGCGTTGACAAGTGGCTTTCAGATATTAATGTATAATTTTTTATCACTGTTCTTTAAGCTTTTGAAGGAAAAAATTTCGTAGGGGAGCCACATTAAAGGTGCCATCTTTTCAATTTTTGAAGGGACAGCTGACCACCACCCCCTGCCCGTCTAATTTAATCCTTTGCTGGTGTATGGATAAATTATACATAGCACTCTACCACCTTTGATAAGCAAGATGAGAGTAGAGCCCTTATCAGTCTCATATTTTATCTTATGCGCGTATCTATGTTTTTCATTATCAAAGGACCTAACGCTGATTTTTTACTAATGGCAATTTTGATACTGATTCAATTTATGACAATATCATAATAGCATTAAATTTCACTCCCTCGTTCGTGAAAAATTTTTTTTTAGTATCAATCGTCGAATCGAATCCACGTTTGATTTATTTTCTATGCTCAAATACATATTTGTATTTATTTAGACGAAGGAATTATTTTTTCCATTGAAGTATGTGATTTGTTTTAATTTTAGGTAGTAATCATACCAGAAGTATAGTGATACGTTTAATAAAAGGGTTTTTAAAAGTTTTAGTGAATTTATAAATAGAAGATTATCGTGAATGATTTAAAATGTCTCGTCCTTACTTCATATTTGACGTTTTCCTCAGCTTCCACGGATAATTTCTTCCATCTGCTGTCATTGCCTCTTTGCCATGTGCAAGCAATTTCTAAAAATGGAGTGGATAATCTTAAGATGGAGGATTTTCCTCCTGAAAAAAATAGTAGTAGATGTTTGCTTACCTTATTATATCAAATTTACGCTAGATTATGAACCCTGCAATCAACGAAGTATCTGCAGGTCGATAGCTTAATTAGGATCTATGACACTTGGAGAGGTTTTAATATCAGGGAGACAATGTTTTTCCTATAACCTAGTACTTAAACGCTGTAGGGATTTTCAAATCATTTTAAATGAAGATATTTTGCATCGTTTTTCCTGCTACTTCATATTTAGGGCACGTACCTACTTCATTACCGCGCCGTGTCCCGTCGTTGGGCACCAGCATACCGTAACGCAACTGATTACAAAGCTATTCGAGCGCATATGGTTTATGACTGCCTTGAAAAAATTTTACGCGAAAGAGGAGTAATTATTCCTATGAACGCAGGAATGAAAACTCAACCACTTACTTAGCATACGCGTATCTTAATGCATGCGAAATGAGCTTTTATTTTAGCATTTCAGTTTTATTAATCTGTTTATAAAAGTCGCTTAGAAGTCTGCATCAATCTCACAAAGAATAATATAATAATAGTGTGTACATTCGTAAAACTTTTGCAATCATTTATCAAGTTTCGATCAGTTTTTCCCGCTGGAGACATTGACCGAACCTTTTACGCAGTCATTGTGTGCTTTTGTTGGGGATGGATGCACCCAAAGTTGTACCTTTTGAGTTTCGTGTTCATCAATCTCGCACCCAACGCGATGACGTCTTATTTTTTCTCTCATCGTCCTTGGCTCCTTTATCGACGCCTCCCTCCCAGTGTATTAATATTTTGAACCTGTGCACGAAGGAAGCGCCCGCTCGGCTCGTCTTTATTTCCCAGTGAGTGAAGCACTTTTTACACCAACCTAACTTGTCTTATCATATCGTACCTTAAGGCCTCACACGATGCGTTAACGCGTATGGGTTAACGTCTAAATGTATGAACGCCAGAATGAACGCAAAAATGCACCGTGTAACCACCCAACTTGTGCGAATGCATGCACAGAAAATAGAACCTGTTCTGTATTACACAATTACACAATTCAAATTTGGTTCATGCATTCGTACATGTTCCGTTTCGGTTCACCAAAACCATTCACGTAAACTTACATTAACTTGTACGTGTAACCTGGCCTTTAGGCGTTAAAAATTCAAAATAATTGTCTTTTGCATTTATCTCCATTGCTATTCGGGTTAGCTGCTTCGAAGTTGAGTTCTGTTTGAGGAGGTCAGGTCACCCAGACCTGATCTGAAGAAAGTGACCAGCATAGGCTATTAAAACGTCATCAGAACTCAACTTCGACGCAGCTAACCCGAAAAGCAATGGAAATAAATGCAATCCAGCGCTGCAGAAGCCTCCATCAGAATCGTCTTTTGATCCACGACAGCTGAAAATGAATACAAAAACTCAGCGTAGGATTTTCATTAATTGAGAAAACTCGAAATTTTGCAAATAATCAGTAGCAAGGATGATCATTTTGTCCATAGCAAGGTAAAATTTCACAGCCTAGATAGATCTTCAAGGATCTCTTCAAGGATCCCTCTATGTACCCTTAAAATTTCAATTTAATACTTTTGAATCACATTCTTTGCCAAGAGAAAAATTTCATAGACCGGGAATCGAAGCGTGAGCCAATCGCTCTACAGATCACTGATCTGACTACTGCGCTACTTAGCTTTCTCAATTACCGTATACATTTTAAATAGGTTCAAGGTGATAGATGAAGTTGCCATCTTTGTTGGACCAAAAGGGCCCAGCATCCACAGCGGTGAACCTCGGTAGTATTTCCATGGAAATTAAACAACCTGGGTTCCGTTGTGTTCTGAGCAGCGGGTGAGGCTATGGAGTTTAAGCTTCCTATGACAGGTCCCGGCTTAACTCGTCAAATGTCTCTATTTTGATCTCAAATTTTCACCTCCTAGTAACACCTGTTCTCCCTCAAATCCGTCAGCACATCAAGTTATCTTCTTCCTTCCCAGGGTTTTCCTTTCACTTTTCCTCCTTTTATCTTACTCCGGAGGCGTTTCATGAAGTGCCGTAACCAGTTCGCATTCCTCCTCCTTATTGAATTTTTTGAGTGTTCGTTTATCGTCTATATTATCCAAAACATGACCATTTCTCACTTTGTCTATGCACCTTAATTTCATTATCATTCTTCAAAACCACTTTTCATGAGTTCAATATGCTAAATTGTGCAATAATATTATGTTTTTTTTACTATCAATCAATGCGAAAAATGATCTAGATTATTGATTGATTCACCGTTTCCAACTTCAAAGTTTCTGGATGATAGTTTTGAATTGGAAGGTTAAAGACTAAATATTACGTCTATACACATTATAACCTCAAAGGTGGCAGACGTCTCCCACTGTTTTAAATTATTTTTTCTATCTTTAGAGATCATGATTTAATCATATAACATCACACCTATACTGAAAGAAGAAGAGATAAATTTAAAAAAATCCTAATACCACAAGAAGACTGATTCTGACAAATTTTCGAAATTATTGAAAAATGGCCCACCAGGAACGAAGGTAGAAGGTACCCCTTGAAAACTCACCACCTTCTTAGACTTAAACAAATGATGTACCACGAAAAATGATCGCTCGGGTTTCAGTCTTGTTAACTGCGCTCGGCGCGGGTGAGGATTTGAACCCGCTCCTACCTGCGGGGGCGTTTTGGTGGGTGTGCCGACGGGGGGGATGTTGTACACAAGGTAGGCTACTCCATCCCCCCTTCAACCACCTCCACCACGACCCACACACCGCCGCCACGCAGTTTGGGAGCGCGGGAGAGACGTCTCGGCCGGAGGCAAAGCAACCTCTGCGAGATACGGAAATCGATGAGGAGCGTACCGGGTGTTGGCAGGAGGATGCGAGAAGGACGGAGGCTGCGAGGGGCGGAAGGGGTTCGGGGGCGTGGTACCGGGGGCGAAGGGCGGTGGTTGTGACGGCGATAACCGAGGGAGGGGTGCATTAAATATGTATTGATTATGAAATAAACTTTTATATATTCCACACAGTGTTAATTAAAAATTCTACCGATTTCCACCTTTTCAGGTCATTATCAATAGGTAAAATTTTTCTTTATCTTCTTTATAATGACCGGAATAGGTCAAAACCGGTAGAGTTTTTTTTTTATAAACACGGTGTGGAATATAAAAAAGTTTATTTTTAAATCTGTTACAGAAAGTTTATCAGAATCTATAACAGGTAGAAGAAGTGTTCTTTTACTTCTTGATAATTATCTGAAAAGGTCGAAACCGATAGAGTAGGTATTTTTAATAAACACTGTGAGAAATATAGCAAAGTTTATTTTTGAATCTATCATGTTACAATTCCACGATATGAGCGTGCAAACCTCAATAATAGAAAACTAACTTTAATGAACAAGATTTTTCAAATGTTAGTACGGGGGTAAGTTGGCATAGATACTCTTTAGTAAGGAAGGGCTTCTATATGTTTTTAGAAAGTTATATTACAGGAGGAGTAAAGAATAAAAATCATATGATTGAAAATTATATGATCAAATTCTTTAACAGAACAATATTACGGTGGCAAGTTTCACTTGATTTCCTAATGAAATGTTACCCTTAGCAGGCATCAATTAGTATTAATATCGAATCTGCGTTTTCTTAAAATATATCGAATTGCTACAACATATAGGATTTGACATCCAAGGGTCTAGTTGAGCAGGAATTATATAGTGGATGACCATACACTGGAAGATAAATCATGAAAAATACACATTAATATGCATTAGTGTATGTGTTTGTTATGCGTTTCCTGACCCGGTGGCGATCCCGAGAACTCTTCACTAAGTCAATTCGCCGGGAAAGCACGAAATCTTTCTTAGTTAGTATTATGTTTGTCAGAGAAAAAGCTGTTGTTGTATGCACTTTTAAGTATCAAATCTGTAGTCACGGTAATGAATTATTTATGAATAAAATGCATGAGTTATTTTAACATCGACTTCATTGTTCTGATTGTCATTCTTCCGGGAAAATCTCAAAATTTCATTAACCAGGATCAGGAAGATATTATTTCTTATAAACTATTTCAATATCGAAATAAAAGCTTAGATTTTCCCGGCAAACTATTTTAAGGAATTCTTCTCGTTTCTCCGTTGGGTCATATTATCTTCAGCTGACGTCATTCATGCGCTCTGGCGAATATGCGTGAGTCAAGCATCGTAACGCAGGCCATGAATAATATTACCCACTCGAGAACTAAAAAGAACTCCTTCATGCTGTAAGAAAATTATCAGAAACTCTACGATTGAGGTGCGGTTAACTAAACTCATTCATTTGTCTAGCCAATGCTAATTCAAAGTACGCCAAGTTAGGTTGTCTCGAGAAACTCAGAATAATTACGTATCTGTCTCGATGTGAAAAATGTCAGCTCCTGCTACAGTAAACCTGTCTTTTTGACAGAACAGTGATATTACGTTCGTTACACGATGTGAGTCGTGATAGAAATAAAATGCAGACGTGTCGCTATGCTTATGATAGGGTAAGCATGAAACATTTTCTGCAATTGAATCAAATCATGTTAGTGTAACGTCGTGTCCATGGTTTTTGGCATAATTAATTATGCACTGATGTTTAAATTGTATTTTTGTTATTTATATGCATATTTGTTTTGGAGTTGAGGGCGCTATGGTGATGAGGAGTGAACAGGGGATTGTTAGAAGGAGAGCCATTTTGGATGGAGGGAATGAAATAAAGCGCTTAAGTGATAATTATTGCATCAGAGGAAAAAGGTTGCGACATCACATAGCAGGGGCGCCGACTTATAAAAAATATTGGGGGGGCCCATATCGGAGGTCTTGACCCGGGAAGAGGTTAAATTCAAAGTGTGTAGCAGCACCGAAACACTACCATGATTCACACCACTTGATTCAGTTAACCTGCTTAACCTTATAATTATTTGTTTCAACACACATTGTTGAATTAATTTTAAAAGGTAACTATCGTCTAACATGGAAAATAAAAACTACCAATATATTTTTGTGATTTCACACAGCATAATATAACTTAATTATTTTCTTGAATTATTGAGGGGGCTCCGCCCCCCCAAACGAATCTTTGAGGGGGCTCGGGCCCCCTCAGGCCCCATGGAGTCGGCGCCACTGTCACATAGTTACATGTAAATGGCAGCATAGTCGGCTATAATAGCTGAAAACTAAGAGCTCAAAAAAGTACGATTCCTTATTATATTTATCTATTGTAATAATACTATTATAACATATGTTACTATTCAATTTACCGTGAATAGGCTCGCGCCCGTTTTCATAAGGAGAGTACTCGAGCGGAGCCTATCAGGCTTTATTATTGTTTTTTTTTAAGGTCTCAGCCTAAGAGAGTCAATCATTTTTCTTCTTTCGTCTTTAAAACAAATTAACAAAGTGTAGACGGTACATTTCATTAAAATCAAGGCAATTTCCGTATGAAAATATATTTTATTCTTACTTTATTTAGATTGGGATATATAATACAATACCATTATTTGTTATAGATTTTCATATTTTTAAAACCACTGAACAGCTTTAATAGTAATTAGGATATAATTTAAAGAATCGATATACTTTAGCAAGAAATTTTTGTTTCTAACCTGAATGGATAGTATAAATGGTGGCAAAACTTTTTATAAGCACCACACGCGAAAACTATTTGTTCCGGATCACACAACCGCGAACCTACCTCCGGAAGGAGGCGTTATTGGTGGTAAAAAGTCTTTTTGTCAGCGGCGGAAGTGGGTGGGAGCAAGAGGAGGAGGAGCGAAAGGGGAAACGCAATCTCTGACGATCTCGAAAAGCTGTAAGCCTCTCTCCCTTCCCTCTCGCTGCCCTCACTCTAGCCTGTCCCGTATCTCTGTGACTGTAGGTCCCTCTTCCCCATTTTAGGCGGCGTTTCTAAGCTCCCAGCAATTAAGACGAATGATGGCTTAAATGACTCATCGGGATGTCGCGAGAAAAAATATATAACGGGCCGAAAGGGGGAAAAAATAATATTTGGATGCAAAATAACTGAATACATGAATGCGTAACGTGGGATTTCAAATTCCCCCTTCTCAGGCGAAAAGCTCAAAGAAAACCCTCTAGGGTCACTGCGAAATTCATTTGTTCCAATCCATTATGACATACGCGTCACGGGGGAAATTTTTCGAGAGCGCGAGGGTAATAAAATATCTGTTAGGATTGAGGCACGCTGGTTATATTAATTTTTTTCATCCTTGGCATTAATGATCCCAGTGAGTAATACTTTTATGTCGCGCTGATTTAGTGTCTCAATTTTAGGAAAGTGAAGGGATCTAGCGTATGCGTTTGAGGCCTTGACCCAAGACAGTAAAGAAAAAATAAAGCAGAGCGAGATCGATACACACTAAGTTGAAGATGATTTTTTCTCTGTAGGTGGATTACTCAACCTTCGACAAATGATAAGTACGCAATGGACTTGTATTTATATGTTTTATGCCTGATTTAACAACGATTGATCTTAGTTTAGAGCGACAAATGAAAACCCCGAAACGGATAAGGTAAATTTTAGAATGCCGAAAAGCATTATCCTTTGCGCCTTATTATTTATATCTTCTATTCGTTTGTGCATATTTAATCTGTTCATTAAATGCTACTAATTATTTACTGCGATAGTTTTATCCAAAAATTGAGGTTAGTGTTGCGATATCGGGCATTCGAAGCACTTATGGCTGTTCATTGTAAGATTAATTCAATTAAATAACGTTAGATACGGATGTCAATACCCTGATTTTATTTACAGTGAAAATAATAGAGACACTATATCGTATATCGTTGAATTTTCAATATTTGATATGGCTTACAGTTCAGGAGGGAGTATGGATTGACCAAAAATTAAAATTATCTCCACAAAGAAATACAATATATTAGTGAAAATCTCCCCAAAATAATATGCATGAAATTTAGGGACGCTATTATTTGCAATTTATTTCTTTGGTGTAACAATTAGTGCTAGTTGCGTCGTTATAGCATTTATATTACCTTATCTGGATGGGATAGTTACCAAATAACTAATGGATAACTTCTTTGAATGCAATATTAATTTCCCTTTGCAAACATACGATTTAAAGAATATTTCAAACGATTTTCTTTTAAATTTCAGCATTTTAAAAGTGGTATTATTCACTGTTTGAGCTATTTTTCTTATTCACTGTGTAGTCTTAAGTGTAACTGGAAAGTGCTGTATTGCGCGTCGAATCCGATGTATTCACTAATCTATTTTTTCCTCAAATTTGGCAGAGTATATCCGCCTTCCCATCTTATTTATGTCTCACAAACCTCTCACATGGCTCGAGGGCATGGATTTGAAGACGAGTTCCTTTGAATCGCATCGCTCGCTTTTTTCGTCAGCAAACATTTTCTCATAAATTGAAGATTCCGATTGAAGCATATTACGCGTGCCTTTTTTGTTCGTCGTGAGTATTTATATTGGATTTTTCAACGCGATATCCGTGGACCCAAACCTGTGGACCCTCATACTTGGCCTTGATCGTGATATCTCCAGGTGGGATTGGAGCGCGTATTTTATGAGAATCTCTTCCTAGAATTCGTGGTATTCTATGGAGTATGTCGTTTTTGCTTTGGCATCCTATAAATTTTTCAATGTAATTTTCCTGTAGATTAACCCGATAAATTGACCCTCATCCAAACGTAACATATATGTGTTAGAGGATGAACTTAATAACAAATATTAATCGGATATAATATTCTCTTGTTTCCACTCTCATGAGCATTCATTTTGAAATCCATATCATTTATTTTCTTAAATTCTCTAGCATTGTTAGCACACATATTATGATATGGTATTTGGAGGAATATATATCAAGGGTGCGTACTTCCCTTGCAGTGGTGCCATGGTGCCGGAACGCGCCGTAACGCCAATACGGCGCTGTTTGACAAAAGACATAATAGTCAAATAACACTTTTATTAACTTTCTTGCCTAAAAAATTCTAATATTTACATTTGTGACCAAAACAATTTTTAAAAATAAAATGTAAATAATAAATTGTAATAAAAGAACAAATAGAGTAATATTTCACTTCTCAAATAAGTTCAGAGTAGTGCGTACTGGTACTGCTAATATTGCTATGACGTCACTGTTCCCTTGGTGGAACCACATATCTATAGTGCGAAATAATTCACTTTTTTATGTTCCACAAAAATTTATTGTTCCGACCCTGGGTTTCGATTTCTAGATAGTCATTGTCAAGGTATCTTGGGACTAAAGTAACTTAGGACCTTGATAATTACTATCTAGTGCTTGATGCCCAAGGTCGGAATAATTAATTAATGTGGAATATTAAAAAGTGAGTTATTTCGCGCTACAGTATATGGAGGAGGCGACGGGCAGCTGAAGTTATTTGCCTGAATTTGAGGTTATTTATAAGCGCGGCGTCGGCATTTGCCTCGTCTTCACGAAAGGTTCCAAGGGGACCACGGCTTAACGTCCCGTCCGACGGACGGAGTGCTGAGTTTGACGTTCCCTACAACAAGCATTCAAGCAGGGATCGGGTAGTCTCTGAAAATACTGTGACACCGCTTGGATTTGAACCCGGACCCACTGGCTTGGAACTTGACTTCCAAATATATTACCAATATATATTGGTTTTCAAAAAAATATTTTTTTAAGTAAACAATGATGGATTGATAAAATAAGGAGGGATAGGGGAATTGGAAATCAACGAGCTCGTTATCTATAGAATGAAATGAAAATGTGGATATTACCATCTTGCAAACATATTCCATTTCTCTTATGAGGCACTCAAGGAAATACATTTTAACTTTCATATAAAGGTAACTTATGGGAATTCGATAGAAAAAGTTTCTATCACAGCGCCGGGTAGTTATTTACTATGGCACCAATTTCCCCCGATTCCACTTTATTTTATCCGTCTCTCAGTGTTTATTTTAGAAAACACTTTTTGAAAAATTAATGTTCGAATGTTCAATCCCCTCGAGAAATGGAGTCTATTTTAGTTTACAAAACTTAATTAAAAATTAGCGATCTCATTTTAGTATCAAACTTAACTTTTACGTTTTTGCTCGAGCTAGCTTTGAAGTGGAGGTAGAATAAATTTATTTCATGAGCATTAGGATACACATTTATTATCTTTTTTCTCTTTAAGTAGCCACATTGAGCATCTTTTGCAATATTTTTTCAAGAATATTTTTTAAAATGTCTGTGTATACCTGTCACCGTAAATTTTACTCTTTCCGTGTTTGGCATAGTTTTGTTATGATGCAAATCCTATCCTCAGCGGGACATTCCCTATGCAGAAACCACTCAGCAAAAACTCCACTCAGCAAAAACAAACAGCCTTTTCCTCATTTGATTAATCGTGAACTGTTCCTCGAAAAATCATTTTCTCCCTTTATCCGTTGCTTGAAAAGTTTAACTGAGTGAATCCTGGGAAAGGCTGCAAACTGCGAGGTGGTTTATTAATTAGAACTATATCGTTTTCAACTCAAGCCCTGCAAGTGCTTTCCAGGCATCACGCCATGTTCCAGTCGCATTTGTTATCAATGGGTATTTTTAGGACTCAATGAAAACGTACTCGTGGTGCACCGTAGACCTAGAAAACTTTGTTTCGTAACTCTTTTGCAGTGATTCAAATTCTCAAATCGCGTCCAGCCACACTGGTGTGATTTTTAATTCACACTTCCCAACTGACGCTTCGGTCGTGATTTTATTATTAGACCTGTGCATTATTTCTAAAGACTTATCATCAGCTCATTGGCGCATTCTCAAAATATTCAACCACCGGCCATAAATCCCCTATTTATGAACCGGTTTCCACCAGATAACTTTTAAAATGTGTGTTTTAATGAGCTGCACCATGATATTAAGTATTAATTAATCATTCTGGCTACTTTCGAAATTATATGCAATCATTTCCACTGAAAAAACAGATAATAGATTGTTATTTATTTTATTAATATCGTCAATATCAGCGCATCAGTTTTCAAGGTTGCGGTGTTAATATGGGAAAACTCGGTAACTAACACATTTTCCCTAATATAAGGGCTGCATTTCTGTGCGTCTTAAATATGGTGAACTACTTTAATTCTGGTTAGTAATGCCATTGCATACATGATTTTCTAGTTCATTTAATGTATGTTTGACCATTGCCGTCGATAGTTCAATTCGTTATTTATATTTATATTCTTCTAAAAATTATGTTATATTATTTCACCACGACACTCTTGGTTGATGGAACTTACTTCCATTTACTTGCATAGATCAGCGTTAAAACTTTTATAATTCGCCTACTGTTATCTTTCATCATGAATACTATGACTATTTACCGTTTTGTTTTCCATTTATCATGTGAATATTCTATATGAAATTTTGATGATCTATTTTACTCTGTTATTTTTTAATGCATCTACTATAAAATACTTGGACCTTGCATCTATTCTAAAGTAATGAAAAGCTAAATAATCGTATATGTACTAACGGGATACTAATCGGGGTGAAAAAGCAAACAGTTTTCCTTTGAGAAAACATGAGCAGATTTTCCTTTTACTCATTTCCATGATATTTTGATTATCTAAGAATATTTTACAATGCTGACGGTATAATTGCAATGCCGTATATAGTTTTTTTTATGTGCTTAAGTTTTCTAAATACAGTTTGCATGCTAGTTTTCACCATAAATGAGGATAAAGGAAAACGTAGATATGTTATTCCTTAATGCGCGATTTATGTGAATGCTCTCAGTGGTCAAAGAGTGATTTCTTCGTATCGAGAGCATCGTCCGTCTAGATTTTTATTTGGGAAGAATTGAATTTTTGTATCTTTATGTCCCCAAAGCTTTTGTGATAATGTGTTGTTGCCAATAAAAACTCCAGGGACTTCTATTTTCTCCTCTTAATGTCACTCCTAATTGCCCTACGCCGGCCATAAAATGTTTTATGAGAAAGACTTAAAAGGTATTACGAAACCCTTTCGGCGAAGAGATTCTTTTCTTTCATTAGATAAGATAAACTGATATCCCATGTCTTAAAGGGAGAATAATCGTGTATTTAAGAAATCCAGGGTCTCAGAGTCTTATTATCAAGTTTTATCTTGAGCTAATAAATTGATAAGCACAACCTCTTAAACTATCTCTAAAATATACCTAGTAATATATTTTTTCTTCGCTCGCGCTGTTGTGATTAAATTGAATTCTGTTTGCTAAAGCTTAATAGCAATCAACGGCAATTTTTCTTTGAGACATGAATTTTACAAACATTCTTTGAAGTTCGATTTTTTTTACCACTTAGTAGGGTAACATCAAGACTGGATAATAATTGAATATTTTTTGGCATAGAAAATGGAATCTATTAGAATAGAAATCGGTTTAGATATGTCAATGTATGGTTGTGGAAAATGTAAAGCAAATTATATAATTATTCATTTCATTCGTTCACTCTTTCAGGGCTTCAATGAGGAGAATGGTTAATATATTTGAACGAATTTAATGAATGGCCCTCATATTATTTTAATTTTAATCTTTCGTTCGCATTTTTCTTTTCCATGGGTTTATTATCGATATAATTTTATGGTATTAACAATGAATGAGCAGTTAGTTAAAAAATATGCTAAATTTGTTCGTAAGCAAAGGAAAATATTCACCAGCGCTGATGAAACAAAGGAGGGAGCTAATCAATGGATGACCGAGCTCTTCCGTCCTGCCTAATGAAAGAGAAAATTCTGAGCATCGCATACTTGCTCCCTTTCTTTCGATCACTTAGCCGTACTAATAATCTCTTTGGCCTTATTCCCTACTCCCCAACATCGATTCAAATGAGTGCAATCAAGCGTAATCTCTAATTTTTTTCTCCTGCCTTCAGAGGTGAAGGGGAATTTTATTCCTACGTAGCGTAGGCATTTTAAGTAGGGTTTTTCCATGTAGCGAAGTAGGTACCATGAAGTGGTTGAGCTATATTTGAGATATCCATTTGATCAATAGGTTAAGAGTCACTCTCTGCCTAGTCTATGATGATCTAACATGTATTCTCCTCCTTTTATATGATTTACAAGTCACTTTAAAAAAGTTTTAGACATTTTAATACTTTGAATTGAAATTTTTATTTTTGTCTGTAGACATTTTTCCATAAGCCTGATATTATCTTGGCTTAGCTATAATTTTGGCCAATTTCAAATAAAATCACATGCTAAATTAAATGTTTATAATTTATTACACAATGTTGCATTGCGGATCGTAATGGCAAAGTGGCAAAGCAAAGTTTTAGCCACATATGTTTTCAGCATCGGTTGTTCATGAAGGCTCAACTTGTATTTTATATGATTTTCGTTAAAATTTCATAGAGTTTTCGAAATTGACGATTTTAGCAATAACTATTTCTAAGTTTTTTATAAGTTTATTTCGTGTAAGTCGCTGCGTATTTCAAATTGTACAAACTATTTTTAAGGATTTATTTTATCGATTAACATTCGCATTAATTGAAGAGTAATTGCTACAAACGTAACGTATATTTTTTCTCTTATCCACGTTGAAGTATCTGAAGATGACATAAAGCGTTTTGGCGCTCAATTTCGTAGACTTTGTGACTGCAGAACACAGGCTTGATTCTGAACCTTTTTCCATGAGTTTTTTTACTAACAATAAGATACTCAATTTCATCATATCATCCATGCTTAATGTTATCAACGCCTATATAAAGACTAGAGATATAAAGAAGAATGCATTGTTCTTGACCAGGTCTACTGAAGAAGTCATTTCATGTAAAATTCTGTGATTACACTCAAAATAGCTGCAGTACTGACTAAAATGAAGCGCAGCTACTGGTAATATATTGATTATATTCAGTTGCTCTTTCCATGCCCAGGTATGTTTTTAAAAATATTTGTTTTATACTTTGAGTTATTCGAAATATTTGCGTCTATATTTTAAGTGTATTTCACTGAAGTTGGGGTAAGGCGAAGTAGATGAAATTGTAAAAAAATGGAGATAAAGGATTAATGCAAATGGTCAAAGAGTAGTGGCTGAAGAAAACTAGCAGGAAATTTCCTTGAAATGTCCATTTACTGCTTTAGATTCCTACCTCATGGAAGGGTGTGTGTTTATTTTACTTCAATTCGAAGGGAAAAGCCTTTTAGAAACAGATTGAAACTTTCTTTTTGAAATTGGAGGACCTTCGTCTTTCATCGGATTAACAAGGTGCTTTCACAAGGTTTGGTAACTTCTTGTTCCGAGGAAATGTTTTCTTTTATTGACCAAAATAAATCCTCAGACTGAAAATGAAGAGATTTAAAGGGGCAATTTTATCGTTCCTTTTCTTTACAATTCTTAGTGATAGCCGGAATTACTTCTTTTCATCGCCATTAACTTGACTTATAAAGTAGAGCAAGGTTTGAAGTTCTCCATTCATTTCTTTTTAATCAATATATTGATACTAGGAATGAAATGCGATAGCTTTTCTTCAGAAAATTCTGGGATTTACAATTCACTGTATCTAATATGCAAAGTGTCGCATTCAGTGAAAAGTTTAAGTACATACTCTTTTCTAAATTTAATTAGAAATAGTTGCATTCATAGATTAAATGTATAGAGTGGAAAGTTTGTGAATTAATTTTACCCGTTAAGTCTAAAAACAAACGAATTCATTGTAAGTAATTGAAAAGAGCCTTTACTTATAACCTCAAGGATAGGTTGGCTTAGGAAATCGTTTTCAATCAAATCCGTTTTTTTTTAAATATTTTTGGAAATACGGCACAGACACCTAATGGATATTTATCATTTTGAAAAATGTGGTACAGTTTAGAGATTTATGCTATGAAATATTCTCGTTAGGAAAATGCGTTGCATGATACATAGATCTCCTACTTAACACAGTTTATACATCCTTTTTTTATAATTTTTTGGAAAAAACATACTTCCATCAAAATTAAAGCTTCCTAACGTTCAGGTTTGGAGCTTAAGGCGCGAAAAGCATTACAAATAACAATTTAGTAGAGGGCGTTGAAGTTTTCAGGTCGCTGCAAATTTTGTCGGACAATTAATCATTTCTTCATGTCTAAAACTTCTTGAATCACGTCAGAGTTCAAATATATTTTCTGACGTATTTCCTAGTGGAAGACTCCTCGCTCATATCTTCCCGATTTCCATTCTCCCGTGTAAGCGGCCTCCAAGTGACGCGTGGCAGTGATGCATTAAAGCCAGATTTATTTCACAGAATTCGGTCATAGTTCAAATTTATTATGCACTTTGATTAATTTGATCAATGTAGTCAGCAATGTAGGTCATCATTGTTTTACGTTCTTGGCGGAATACGTGTAATTTTTCAGCGTCATAGGTCTTTAAAGAATTTGTTATTGACACTGGAAAAATAAATGCTGTGTATTGTCGGTAAATTTTTCAAAGTTGTATGTGTCCATGCTGTCTAACTTTATATTTCTTGTCCAAATTTTTCTTTAAATTAAATTACTCTAACGGCTTTGGTAATGCGATGTAAAAAGCATGGGGAAACCACCACATTAATATCCCTAGGAGTCGTAGTTTCTCTAGCATTAAAAATAATGAGTTTCATTTGAGAGGTTATAACGGATGTTAAAGAGAGGAAATATGTGGCTATGGTAAGGCAAGCGGATAGAGGAAAAGGAATGGATAGCTGCGTTAAACCAATCCCTGCATTGTCAATTTAATGATGATATTCAAATTAGACCACCCCAAAACGTCTCCTCTACCAGAAGTCTAAGCTATAAGCTATTTTCATTACCCATTTTAATTAAACAAGTAGCTCCACGGAGGTGGCATTCTTCTGCGATTTCTAAAATGCTCCATACATCTATTCTGGTCCGTTCTCACGGATATTTGCATCATCATTAGGCCTAAATTGTTTTAAATTGTTTTCGTCCTCGAACCCTTCAGATGCGCTATTTTTTCGGAGTGGCAACATTATCGTGTACATTGGGAAGTGATTTAATCAAATACTAAAAGTTTTGGATTCTAAATACTTAAGCAACTCCAAGCTAATGTATTTAATCCTGAATTCTACCTATTACGATATAATCAAAGTATCCAATGCAGATCTCAGTGTAGGGAAACCTTAATTTACATCCATTTAGTCAAAATTTGTTGTTTGTAAACATTTTTTACAAAATTTTGAAAAATTAAGGAAATAAAAAAAATTGAAATGTGGCCCGCGCGCCCAACCGCGTAAGAAACTTTAACGCGCCTACTGAAGGATAAAGAGCAGTGGAGACGAGAGCCGAAGAACTGAGCCAACTCATCCCTTAAAAAAATTAAATCAGCTGGCTAAGGCTTGAGAAGGTGGCATGCATGGAATGATGGAAATGTAGACGATTCTCATTTTTTTCTCGGTCAAGCTCTCAAAGCGCGCAGTCAAACATTTTTTCGCATCGTCAGAGAGAACCGATAGAAGGAAAGGAGGGAGAGGATGGAAATAACGCTTTCACCTCTCCAGGCGCTGTGATCATCATCAGCGCTCCTCTTTTGTCCGTTAGAGCCGATTGGGGCTATTTGGAGACGGGCAGATCGTTATAGTTATCACGCGTATGCGACAGCAGCTTTTAATGGTGGTCCATTTGACGCGTCAGCGAGTTGATCCGAGGATGCTGGGGACCAATTCCCTCTCTCTCTCTCTTTCTCTCTCTTCCTCTTTCTAATGATCCCGCGAATTCCGCCGCGCGCTGTTTCTAGAGGAATAAAGGGGGAGGCTCATAGCAAGCTCCCGTTGGTCGCTATGAATTAATTGCCTAAATGTGAGACGATAATTTTCACTGATGCACTATAATGAACGGAAGTTAGTATCACATTTGATAAATATGTAGTTACGTATTTCAGGTGGTCTTTTTTAGAGCACTGTGTGGAAAAAGTGACTTTGTGCGCAGTAACGTGCTCAGTTACAAAGTTATTTACACTAAGTATGACATTTCCTATGAAAAAAATTGGCTTAACCGGGATTCGAAACCAGATCGTCTGGTTTCGAGTCTGATCGTCGGTCAGGTATGCTACCACCAACCTATCGTTTTCCAAGGTTTGAACCGGGTTCGAATTCCGGCCAAGCCAAACGATTTCATCATGACGAATTTCATCCGTGCTGTATATGAAGTATTTTTCATAATCTTTTTATTGCTATATGATCGGGTATTCTGGGCCACGCGACGTCATCGAATGCCCGCAACAAGACTGCTCGAAATGTGAATCCCGGGGAAATAATCCCATGATACCGAAAGCGTGGCATTAACTCGTTTGTGACTTAGCCTGAGCTCTACTCTCTCGAATCCAAAATCAAACTCTACATCCAATCACTGAGCATGTGGGTATTTTATAATTATGATATTAATCGCATTAACTGTGAAAATTCTTAATGGAAAAAATTATTTGCCTTAACTGAGGTTCAAATCTGGATCACCCAAATTTACTCTACGAATTACGTTATTGAGGGCCAGCTTTCCCTCTTCGGAGTTACTGGGATCAAATCCCTGTCAATGCGATTTTATCAATGTGGAATTTCCAATTTGTACCTACTTGCACTCCTGAGTGACTGCAGGTAAATTTGCATTACCAGCTACTCCCCTGTTATTACCTTGAATTATGATATTAATCACTCATAAATATATTTATCACATATTATGACGCAGATGTGCGGAATGCCCATTAATTATAAATTACCAAACTTTGCATTAAAAACTCCGTATTTATATAATTTTCTCTTTATTTTATTATTTTGCTTTAGCGCGTTCTGCCTCCGCCAGATGCAAAGGACTAGCCCTGTTGATGTATGCTTCGTTTGAGTGAGCACACTTCATCGCCTGCCATTAAAGCAAGTGATCCAATCCCTCTCCGGCAATGCGTCTTGAAGCGAAGATTTCGTTCAATTAACTAATCGAGTTGACGCGAGTTCATTAGGGGGTGCGAGCGAAATTTTGAAGGGAACGGTTTTCACGCAAAACTTTCATCGGAATGCGTTGCGATTTCAGTGGAGCCCTTCTGAATTTTAGTAAGTTCGTGGCTCGTTTGGGTGAGTAACGGCTCAAGGCAAGAGTTGATTTCGCTTTCCCTTTAATTTTTTTAAATGCTTGGCCTCCTTCTTTCCCGCTTCCTTAACCCCCTCGGGGGAGCTGTTTGCCTTGCCTATCCCGGAGCTTACTATTTTGATTGGCGTCTGTGTGAACAGCATTAATCGTGTAATTAGTTTACTAATAAAGCTATAATCAGAAACTTCTGCGCTTCCGTAGCCTGTGGATGGGTTTTTGAAATTTGAAGGTGAATTTTCTTTGCCTTGCTTGCGGATGAAAATTTGTTTATGGCTCGTTATCTCTTGCATGAAGTTGAAACAGGCATTTTTCAAATATTTTCGTGAAATTAGAACTTTGGTAATGTCTCGTGTAACTTGCTCAGTTTTCGATTTCTTTTCTGGTTATTCATTTAATTTCGCCTTTTTTGGTGGTATCATTAGAGAAAAATTTTCTTCGTACTCTGAGGAAATTAGGTATTGAGAAATTTAGACTAATTCATTCATTTGATTGCACTCATTAATATTTCTCACCTGGATTAATAATCAGTATTAATACAATTTTATTGGAATACTAATAATATTAAAACCGTTGACCATTTATAAAATTGACTAGCTTTCATAGATTATTAATCGATGATTTTTTAACCAATCAGTATATTCGTATTGTCAATTTAAGTTGCGTTTTGAAAAAAAAAACTTTAAGTTTTCATATTTTCAATTTCAATTTTTCAATGCTAAGGATGGCAAGAGATGAAATCAATTTCACAGAACATGTTATCATCATCTAGACTCAATGCATGAAGTGGTGAATGTAAAAATAAGGAATAAGACATTATAATTTGCTATTACAAATGTAGGATGAAATAATTAAGCACGGGGTAGAGGATAAAGTTCGTGTTCTACACAGCTAAAGAGTATATTTTGTATTCTAACTCAAATGAACATTATTCTGTAATAATTGTACGTTGTAAATTGCTGCTGCCTCAGAACGCAGTGAGAAGAATTTCAATGACATTTTATTGAGGGAAAAACTCTAAAAAGCAGAAATTCACGTGATATAACACAATATATAGCCACATTGTCGATAAGTAATTTTTTATCGAGTAATTTGAGAGGTTTTAATCGTGGATGCATCATTAAATTTTGCTTTTCCGTCAATTTTGAAATTATATTTTAACTTGGCGAGAGTATTTATGCAATAAAAGGGTACGCAAAATCAAGACAAAATCAGGAGTTTGTTTTTCTGTACGTAAGGTCGGTCGGACTCTCTTAAATAAAGATTACGTTTAATGACTGAGAATTCAGGTGTGATGATGTGGAACTTCATTGGGTTAACAGTTGTTCATGCAATAAAAGTTTAATTCTGTGAGATTTTACTTTTCAACCATCCTCCTAATTTCCTCAGCCACATACTGCTGTAGGAAGATATGGGATAATTCAAATGAGCAGCCGCAATCGTTTAACAGGTGACTAGACTGGGAGCTAAATCGTCAAGGGTTAACCGCACTAATAGCTAGGTTCATCTGTAATGGAGCTTTCATGCTTCAGTGTTCTAACATTCATGAGAGGCATTCCGACTCTAAACGCAAGGTTCATTTTATGGTCTTATTACGTTTATACGCAATGTGTAAGCGCTGCCTTAACCGAGAAAAGCATTTCATCCGGAATGGAGCCACAATACAAGAGCTTTCCGCCACAATGCTCTGACAACTATGAGATAGTATCTTGATCTATGCGCAGATGATATGTCACTCATGGTGGTTATTTTACGCGAATGATTCACTAATCTCAAATTTTCGCCGAAGTTTGTAGACCTGAGATCATGCATATTTCTTTCACCTATTTTATTCAAATAAGTTTCCTTCAATTCAATACTCATTTCTTTATTTTTCTCATTCCAGAATTTGTTTCCAATGTGCAGGTTTTGGTTTTTTATTTTAACAAAACCCTTAATTTTAATATATGGTAATTTAATCCCATACTTGCAGTCACCTCTTCAGTGATACATTTTTTTCAAATCGCGTTCTTTCTTGAAATTCATTTTCTTTATCAGTTTTTACGCGGGGAATAAAAATATGTAGTATTTGTCGGAGAAGATCGTTGAAGTTGCGTATGCTGATTTTTATCAAATTTATATTAGAATATTTTGCATCATAATTGACAAATAATGCATGCTTTCATCATTATTTTGCATCATCTACCTTTCGAGTGAACGTTTACAATTGGGTCGCTAATTTATGCTGCTAGTTCAGCCCATCACCCGGATCTAATCGTAAAAGCGACCTATTTACTTAGTAGTGATTTATGTGGTGCCATCTCTATTAAGCGAATTAAGGGTCAAAATATGAAATTGATAAGCTCTCAATATGTACTCGCATCGGGCATTTTATTCAAGCTCATGCTCTAACCTTTTGTAATTTTTATCCGTTTTCAACGCATTCTCTCTGTTTGCATATTTCAATTAAAATCGACTCAGAGTTCGGTCGCTGGAATTTTTCCATCATAATAATACAGGAACACACATTTTTATATTTCCCACGTAATAAACAAACTTATATCGGCCTAGGTTACCGACCTAGTGGGAAAAATTGCAAAATATTCTGCGTTATATAATAATCCTGTGTACTTTTCCATTTTTTCTGAATAAAGTAATAAAAAAAGTGATAGCATCATAATATTCACCGCCCTTGATATCCACTTTATATTAAAATATATTCGTAATTTACCTTGGTATAGGATTCCCATCGCTTATTTCTTTGATTAGAAAAATGGTCATGGGTTCTCATTCTCTGGTTCATGACAAATGATTTACTAATGGTCAAAGGCGTCAACGTACGCGAAGGAAGTCGTCATTAGCTCCCTTTTCATACTCCCTCTTAAAACTTAATATTCACCCCGCCACCAATTACTCGGGCTATTTACTTCCCTATTTCAGGTGAAGTGACATCATTTGTAGCGCACCCGCGTTATCTCCGTCATCGAGTCATAACTAAACGCCTTCAAATGGCTATGAATGAAATTTCTAGCGAGCGGAATTATGTCGCATCGCAGGATCCTTTGGCTACGGTGCAGGGAAGCTATCTCTCCCGCGTCACGGGCTCTTGCTATTAGGCCTTGGAGTGCTCATTTGCCGAACACCGAGACCTGACTCAATAATAGCCCGAGGGCACGACGCAGGGCATTCCCGTCGAAAAGAATGTGACTGTGAAAGGAAAGTAATGAGGTTGATTGTGAGGACTGGATGAAATATAAATGAGCAATTATGCATTGAGGAGGAAATGCGCGAATCTTACAGGACTGCCAAGGTAATCATTAATGCATTTTGTTGGCGCTATTGGAAGTCACCTAAGAATTTAATTGACATAGCAATTACGGAAGATATCATTTTGTTTACTATTGGGATGAGAATCCACTGTAGAAAAAATACTTAATCAGCGTTCAATCCGAAGGCTGGCTTGGTCAGGTGAGGGTAGCGCTCACCCCAGACTAAGACACAGATGTTTTCAAATCACACATTTTGGGTATCATTTCCTTAGGCTTTCTTTTCCTTCGAGGATTTATTTATTTATTTTGGTGGTGCTCGAAGATCACACGCGGAATTTGAACTCTAGAGCCTTCGATCAAATTCAAGTTATTTACTTACGAGGCTCTCTAGTTTGGTAACTCAATAAAATATAAGAAATTATTTAGTTATCTCACATATAGAAAATTCTAGGAGTAGATATAAAATGATTATGTATCAGCGATGAAAAATGTACGAAAATATATCAACTCAATATAAACTATGTATGTGTTAGAATTTTTTGTACCCATGGCAATGAAATGAAAGAGATTTTAGCCGATGTCTTATTTTTAGGGGGATAAATGTAGTAATAGTTTCGCTCCAGTAAATATGAGCAATATCGGAAAGCACCGGATAAAATAGTAAATGAACGTGGAATAAATATGAACATCGAGCACGAATCCATGAAATTTCTCATAATTACTAGTTAATGCATGTTTTGTATGTACCTATGCGTGTCCTCATTTAAAAATACAGTTTGAATTTAATCGAAATCATTGAGTTATTGGAAACACTGTTTAGGAAAATGCTTACATGTTA
The DNA here is from genome assembly GCF_921293095.1 of Ischnura elegans. Classification (NCBI taxonomy): domain Eukaryota; kingdom Metazoa; phylum Arthropoda; class Insecta; order Odonata; family Coenagrionidae; genus Ischnura; species Ischnura elegans. Next base: position 100,580,251 of record NC_060248.1, on the reverse strand, counting down.
CAACGCGGGAAAAGCCTCAAGCGTCAGTATCCTTAAAGCTTTATGTAAGTAAATAATTGCAATTGATAAAGTGGTTCATCAATTTATTTGTTTGGTTACATTTATCCCTCAATACCTTCATGAAAAGACTGTGAATCAGGCTTTATCTGGTCCCTACTCAAATCCTCCTGCCAGCTTTTTGGTAAGCACGGTTGCCCAGGGATAGAGCGTTAAGCAACTGACGCGTCGCGGGTTCAAATCCCGAGCGAAGTATATGATGTCCATGAACCCCAAAATAAAAATCCTGGAAGTGTGAGTTGGTGCAAGGAACTAAAGTGGCCTTTGTGCCCTGAATACTTACTTCATACTCTTAAAAAATTAAATGCAGTCACGTCATTATTTAACTTGTTACAATATGAATGAAGTGTCCCCTCTAACATGTGGCAAGTTGAAAAATCACACGTTTATGATCTAGAAGGCGAAACTTCCCCAGGTGAGACTCGAGCCAGTGGCATTAGGTTTGTCAAGGGAGGAACAAATAAACTTTTTCCAGCTGTACATACTTGCCAGAAAGCAGTAGGTCCGTGATTACATTCTCGGACGAGGTGATTTTGGTGGAAAATTTTCCATGTGCTTTCGGTCATCATTCCATCTCCACGCCAACTTTGTGTCATCGTATTATGTGTTTGTTTCACTCTATTGTTTCAACTTCTATCAGCACTATTTTTTCTATCTGTACTAATATTCGGCTGTGGCAATTTGTTTCTGAAAGTGAATCAGGGAGGAACCCAAGAGCTTTCTAGTTGGTTGCGCAGTAGCATTAACCTGGAGCCAATATTGTCATTCCGAGCCTCAATATTACTCTATATAATGAAAATCGACGACTTACGAATGGTATCTATTTATAAAAAAAAATACTCGTACATCTCCTTGATGACGCTGTGTTTAGAAATCGGCAATAAGGTTGAATTAATGAGTGAGGAGATAAACTAAACACTCGCGAAGAAAGGAAGGAATTATTATGTTAATAAACTCATTTTCATAAGCGATTAATTTGCTCGTTTTTTTCATTTTATAGAGCGATATTGAAGCACAGAATCTTGGCCTCAGGTTAAGGTTACTGCGCAACCACCTAGGATGCCCCGGGGTATATATTTACGCAGAGGTCACGCCCACCCATGTGAGGGACGGCCCATTAAACAGGTGATTTCGGCGGGCGGTCTTATGCGTCGCCAGCCGATTCAACTCCACACCTACCTCCGCTTTCTGCCTGCCCGCGAGCTCATCCATGCGTGGCGATGTAAATTGCCTCACTAGTAGCGCGCCCTCCACTTCTGCCGCCGTTGCGTTTTAGTTAATCAATATATCCGCGCCAATTCTCAACATTTCCGCTACTAGACTGCGAACCCGCATTGATTAATGATGCTTCTGCTAATGAACTCGTAATTCCGCACTGACATATCCGTGTCGCTTCCTTCACCACTTTTCCTGTGATTTCAATTCGTCATTTTGTTCGAGCCGGCCAAGCTGAATAGTCAATCAAAGCTAGCCTAAAAATTTGATTTTTTTAAATTTCCGTTATGTGATTCAGGATATGGCATCCCAAATTTTTTGCGGTTTTTCTTACAATTTTTTCAGGAATAATTCTGAATCAGCTCAACTGATTCAGGGGAGATATGGTGGAAGTTCGACGTAATAAAATGAAAGGTAGTTGCATTTTTCTAGAGAAATTTAATGCGTACGACGCGTGTCGGCCCACAGAACCCTTCATAGATTTTTTTCACATTTCAGATTATTTTTTTCATCGTAGATCCTTGTTTATTTAAAGAATTTAGGATAAAATACGGGGCATATGACCTCTTTGAGCTTGCATTGACGGAAATTTTTAGCGTATGGAATTCCTTCCGTCAGTTTTACGGCTTTTATTCAAATTTGTATCGTAAGTTTCATGAGCTTATTTTTGCTCCTATAAATAATTAATTATATTTTCCATTAATATTATACCTTATAAAGAATTAAAATAAGGGTATATTTAAAGATTATTGGCAAAAAGGATCCTAAAATTAAAGGTTACCTTAAAGAAAGAAAGCATTTCATATTTTGAGCGTGAGATATTGCGTGGTTGTAATAAAATTTTATGAATGAAAACAAGAACCGACCATTTTACCCTGACAAAAAGAGAATTCAGCACATCCTTGAAGGTAGCGGTTTGTGAGTGATTATCTGGAAGTATGCAATTCAACTATTATTGTATGCTGATAACTCAAGCAAGTGTACTATTGATTCTGCTATTTATTTCCAAGTTTTATCTTAATTCCCTTGTCAAATGAAGCCAACGAATAATATTTACACTACATATTAAGTTAACAACAAACTATTTTTTCTCCATATGAAAAGTTGCTCAAAGGGTTACAGCCATTGATTTGACAGCAAGCAAAGCCCTGGGCATCAAAAAAATCGCGAATTTTTTCAAATGATGGACCCAAAAAATTAAAAAAATTACATTTTATTCCTTGTTCCCCCAAATTTTTTGACTCTGTCACGAATATTCGTTTTTCCCTACTCCAAAACGTTAATCATATAATGCTTTAGTAAACAACGATTCGTACCGACGAATTAGAATAAAATTCGTGTTGAAATTCAAAGTGATACATTAAGTGAGATGGACGATTTCCCCATCACTTCGAGAATTATTATTATATCAATAAATATTAAATATAATTTATTCTGCATTGCGGATATTGATGTTCCCAAATCGTAATTTCCTTGATAGTTTATCCGTAATTAGTCCGCCCCAGTTACGGCCGTATCCCGTTCTAGCCTCGCTAATTCTTCAAGGGTGCCCAGAAGTAATTTTTTTTCGCAAAATGTTTACCTTTATTAGCAAGACGTATTAAAAAACGTTACTCAAGCTTCATCGCCCAATTTCGTATTACGTCATTTCCATTCATTTGCGTTCCCATAAAATTGTATTCACGGCAATGAACCTCAGCGCGAACGCAGTTAATACTGCTAGTAAATATGAAGGGCATGACTTTGAATTCGTGTGAGATCATGCCATAAATTCCTCTGATTTGTCATACTGCAATAGCGCATTGGGTTATGTTGCACCCAATTAGTAAAGTAGTTTTGAATATAAGTCAGTAATTTTTAGGTTGCGAACTAGGAAAATACTTTTATTGGCAGAAGACCAAACTTTAATATTGGCAGATTAATTAGTAGGCTATTATACCAAAATTCATACAGGCACTTTCTATCTATCCGGGAGAATTCTCAAAATCTACTTTACTAATATATAATAATGCTTCAAGCTTATGCGAATGACTTGCGATTTGGCTTCTTTTAGTTTTTAAGATAATTTTTATTGGAGTTAGAGCCACTCCCGGCGAGTTGAGGGATGAAAAGTACATTTTTGAATGCCTATAGGGTGGGCAATAATGTGACGAGAATGTTGATAAGTTACTTATTAGTTATTTCCAACTGCTTTCGTTAATTAATGATGAGAAAGTCTTAAGTTGAAGGGTAAATTATTATTAATTTCACAATTCAAAGGTGTGAGAATTTCGTGTCAACTACTTCAGGTTTTTACAGCTATCAAAAGTGCTACATTATCAATAATTAGCTTTACTTTGGAGAGATAAGAGAGTTGGAACGAATCTTATAGGAGGATAGGTCGTCATCTTTGCCCTTAATTTTAGTACGCGCAGATCAACATTAGATCCTGAATGCATGCATACATATCACGTGCAAATACATATAACGCGTTTGATTTATCTTAGTTTTTCGTAGGTTCATTAGAGATGTACTAAGCTTAATGAAACGTTGAGGGAGGCCTTGTATTGCTTTATCTAGTAGATTAAATCTTAGGTTTGTAGCGAAAATGTTTAACACTTGATTGCATGCAGTTCCCGACCTTGGAAACCCACATGTCTGAATTAAAAAGTTTTACATGAAAATTTCCATGTAATAATTTGCTATCGCGTAATATTTAATTGACATTTTACAATTTTGGATTCATTTTGAAATTAAATAGGTACGTGAAAATTGTGTTAGTTAAATGAAATATGAATTCTATTCGTTTTTCCATAGCTTTTTCTGCACCCTTTGTATTTAATGAGTGGTAGATGGACTCGGTTTAACGTTTTCGCTTATCTACCGGAAATATTGGGTCCCTTTAAGCTCGAATTGATCTCGCGGCCGTTCTCCTCTCTCTCTCATAGCGGTCGGATCATTTTTACGGCTTCAAATCTGTTCTGGAGCTTCTGGACTTCTGGGCGGCGGTGGACTGACTGGCTTGCTGCTTGGCCGCGTGATTTTGCCCTGCAACCGCCAGATTGGCCCTCGGGCTTTAGTAGTCGACTGAGGGAAAAGGCCTGCCCCTACGTGGCCGACTTCAATGCCTGGAATCCCCACGCGGCCGCCCCGATTTAATGCAGTGCCGTTCAATGCTTCGCTGCCGACCTCAACCATTCGTATCGACGATTAGGTCCGAGCGCTTACATTTTGGCCATTAATGCAGGCCACGTTAAACCGCCCTAAGACACCCCAGTATTCTCTGTGTCCACCTCCATGTCCTATTGGAATAGAATCGTCACCTTTGAAATCATTGCCGATTCAGAGGACATAGAATGTGGTGGCTGATTGCTTCTGTACAGTCTTAGCCTCGCAATATGGTACTATTGAGCTTGAAGTGGCTAAATTCGACAGGATGTGCAAATTAAATAGAACTGAGGTATTAATTCCAATTGGTCATCTTGATAAGCGGCATATGAAATCCCTTAGCTAGCTAGCTTAATATTTGTTTAAATTATTTGAGGTGAAAGCAAATTGGATTCAACCTTACAATGTATTTAGAACGAATATGGATTAATGATTTCTAAAGTGCTTGTAGGTAATACAATAAAAAATAATTGAGAAATGAAACTTTTGATTTTTCGATAGCAATATTGGTCGTATTTAATGTAAGAAATGTGATGACATTTTTTTTTTGCAATGTCACATGTCTTCTAGTAACAGATATTTACATTTTTGAATTATTGTTGTCTTTTTAACATTTCAGTGGTCTCATTATACGCGTAAATATTTAGGATTTAATCTTTATTTTTTCCTTGCCCATATAATTCACATATTTTATTTATTTTTCAGGGATTGCTTCTGTGGATGAAATGGTGATGAAATGTGGATGAACGTTGGCTGGTGCCCTATATCACATTTCAATCTTCACAACTCATAAATTGGAAGGCTATTGACGCGCAGGGTGCCGAAGAAGTAGATTTGAAATTCGGTAAGTGCACATGCTGACAGCTTTATCTCGATATTTAAAAATTTCTCTGAACAAATACCTTGAACTGGGGAAAAATATCATGAAGAATATTGAGGACTATTATAATCTTCGTTCACGATGAGCAAAAATTGGGCTTAATAGTTAATGCTTCATTCGCGTAAAATTACGCAGGTTAGTGTTACCCTGGCTATTGGCTTTGGTAATAAAATTTTTTTCGCTTCGTATTGATTTTCAAACTAGCTCAGGTCTGAAAGAGTCGATGTTTTTTTTAAAATATCTTCAGTTGTTTATTTACCTTAGAGAAAATTACGATTTCCGTTATGGTGCTCATTGTCGGAGAATAATGCCTAGATTTTGCTCCCACGATTACTTGTAGGCGATGTCTCTCATTCTTTGTATCGGCACTCGACTTCTCGTTTGAAATATAATACTTTACCGTCATAAAAGCTTCCGATTCAGCTTCACACTCGCAACTCGGATCCTTTCTCTGCAATGGATTCCCTTTTTATCGCACTTTTTTGCTCTCGGTGACAGCTGTCCACCAAGAGTGCTAGAATTCCCAAGTGCTATCTTCTTGAATGACACATCTGGCGATGAGTGTTCTTGAGTATAGAGTAGAAGGCAAGCATTCGAGCTCTCTCTCTCTGCAGCTGACGAGATTGACATGATAGAGCAACCAATGGATTCCTTTATCGATAAATCTAAGTAGTAACCTTTTCAGTTACCTATCTAAGCCAGTAGTTTATGGTAAAATGTATTTTTTCCTCTCTTTTTTGTCTACGACTGTGAATTCGTTTTTAAATCATGTGGAAAATATGGGGAAAATATTATAAATATTTGTTAGAATTTTCTCGACAATACTGTGATTTTCACCGTTTTGGTATCGTGAAATAATCGTTCTGTTGATATGATTACTAAATGAATGGTTTTATTTATTCTAAATATTTTTTCTGGAAAAGTTATAATACCCTTAAATAATAGTTAAATAGCTTTGCCAATACAATTTTGGTTTCTCAATTTCAAATAAAATAGTTAAGCACTGAAAATTACATTTGTATTAAGTGAGCTTCACAAACGATATGATATTTTTTATTATTTTCTTGTGGTGCGTGACATTTATTTTTGTGTGCCCGTAAATCGATAATTTAGTATATATAGATGGAGAGACTTGGATACTCAGTACTGCATTGGACAAGCTCGCTCAAAAACGTTCTCGAAATTTTGATAATTGCTTTACGTTTGAAAAAAATAAGATTATTTATCAAGCATTTAGCCCTATCTAGTTAAAAAAACAAAGAAGTTAATCACGTACATTCGCATTTGAATTGTTCCTGTACAACTGCGGATAAGTTAAAGAAGAGTCATTACTTCCTTAATTGTTTAGTCCAATTATATCGTGGTTTTGACGTCTTTTATGTTTTCAGACTTATGATGATTTTTTATTCAATGGAGAAATTGACTGAGTTGGGTCTATCATGAAATTTATGAATTATTCTCTGGTTCTCAACCTGGTTGACTCATCGTATAGGCCGACGTTTCGGAAGACGACTTGACTCCCATTTTCATGGTCATTGAGTAACAAGCCTTGAAAATAGGAGATAAGTCGTCTTCTGAAACGTCGGCCTATATGACTGAGTTAACCTGGTTGAGATCCTGTGAAGAGTTCATCAATATAATTCTCCAGGAGAAATTTAAATCGTTTTTTATCTTGAAATTATTTTCGCTTCCCATGGTACAACAGATTCATGGACTTTTGGGGCATCAAGCTAGAGTTTTATGTGCGCGGTTTATAAATAATAGGGCTGCGAATAATTCATTACAGGAGGTAACTATAAACAATATCTGAATACTTAACCTTTCGCGGCAGGAATTTCATTTAAGTTCAAGAAAGAGGTTTTTCGAAATGGCGAGGAAAAAGCTCCGCTCTTCCAATTTCAGTTTTCTCCACTCTGTCGGCTTATCATATACACCACGATATATCGCCTTTTATTCTTCATTCCTCTTCAGTTTAAGGCTTTACCGTATGTGAGAAAAGTTTTGCACTTTTTTTCTTCAATTCTCCTTGAATACTTACATTTAAGAGTGACCCATTATTTAAAATTCTATGTGATCCAATCTAAAAAAAAGTTGTATTTCATTTAAACTAAGGCCTTCTCAAGAATTCTCTGCAATACTGAAAGTGAAATCCAAATTTGTCCAGCGGCTCATCGATGCTATTATATTTGCCCCTTAGGTAAGCTTACATCGGAGTCCTATATTGTTTAACAGGGGCCATGGATCCGAAAATATACCTCTGGTTGCAAGGGAAACCCAAATAATTTATCCTCGAGTGTAGCGCTATCAATTTTCAGGTTTTGGTGTACAGGAATTAATTCCACAAACAGCCTTTCTAATATAATAGCCTTTTTAATCGCTAAAATTATGTTAAAAAAATTTCAATGAATGCCTTTAAAAAAATGAAGTCATTGAATTTTACACGTAAAATGTGTTTTTCCTCCACATCAAGCCGTTTCTCAATGTGATCTCTGGCATGTAATAATTAGTTTGAGTAGGTGCTGCGAATACTTGCCATCGCGGTTGGAGATTTGATCAAAGTGAGTGAATGTTATTCAGTGTGTTTGGCGATCAACCACAGAAATGTGCGAAAAATCCACATAGAAAAAAATCATTTGCCTTGAAAGGGATGCGTACCCGGATCCCCCGAATTCCGGCCGAGTGCTTTAGCCAGTTAAACTAGCGAGACATTATTCTCCCCTGTGAAAGTTTTTCACAGAGATAATATTTACGTATACAAAATTATCAATGAAGTAAAATAAATAAAACTTTTTGCCGAGAGATGACGTGGAACTCAGTGATCAACTAAGATAATCAACGAGCATCCACGGGAATTTGTGGGAAAAACATTATCTTCGTTGATCATTAAAGTTATCAATGTTGTTATTAAATCTTGCATTCAAAGTATGAGGAGCGTTTTTTACATGAATCAATAGAAAGCAATTGGAAGAAGTTTAAATTCCAATTACTTGGACATAAGGAACTAGGAGCTCAGGAGCAAGTCTTATCCTTCCCGTATCCATTACGAGGCAATAAGAGAGGGGTCGTGCCTGTGAGAATTAATTTGAGAGCCATCGGCTTCCCTTGAAATGGCCTTCCTCCAGTTTACCGAGAAAGCGTCACCCCTTAGGCTCAAAACCTCCCCTCTGTGCTCAAAGTGCGGGAATACATATCTATAGGAGCCAGGTGGATAAATTATTAATTCATTTCAATTTAAGAAATGAAATAATACATTTGGCCAGCATATGAAGGATGAAAGTAGAGTGGAGGCCGTAAATGTTTTACCGCTTCCAGTCTGTAAAACTTAGTTTATTGACCCCCTAAAGTTTTCTATTTAAGAGTCAATAAAACTACCACCCTTCAAATATCTTTAAGGCGTCTCCAAATTTCTCTCTTTTTCTTTCTTTTTAAAGTTGCTTGAACGTACTTTGAAACTTCCATTCGTCCTTTTCCTGTGGGAAAGCTTTACCTTATTCATAATATATTGTCTCCCTCTGAACATTGGGTTATTGTTTCTTTCCATTTCAACATTTCCTTATTTTTCCCCGCGGAATACACTTTCTCTTTCCGACCAACTTTTTGTCGTCCTTTAGGAAATGCCATGAGTATTGTTCCTTTCAGCGGTCGGCAGGGCTTTCTTTTTTAAGTTTTCATCCATCAGTATTAATTAAAAATCACGTACCGTATGTTTTTCGGTAACATACATTTACTAACATGAAATAACATTTATTTAAAAATAGTATGTTCATTTTAGTGCAGTACAAGGTTAAATTTAAATCTTTTCTTGATTTTTGCGGCCCCTTCACCCCTCAAAAATTTTTCAATTATTAAGTTGGCATTGTAAATGCTAATTGCTTTCTGCAAAGTATTTATTTTTTCGCATTATTTCTATACTCTACACTGGATGAACTACTGAAAAACGTGTTAAATTAGTTTCCACATAGTTTTAGCAATGATTATAGCATAGCAATGTTTATAGCAATAGCATAGTTTTGATTCATTCATTAATTGCTACGACTGTGCCTTGATTACTATTAAAAAGTAATTACTTTTTAGCTTTTCTAACCAGTTATCTAAAGATGAAAGAATTTCATTTTCAATCTTTGATGAATTCTATAATATCTTATTGAATAGATTACGTGTAGTGATATTTTTGGGTCAGGAAGGTCTTTTTAGACTTCTTTGAAATTCAAGATGTACGTAGTTCCCTGTTCAATTTTGTGTACTTTTTACGAAAGTCGAGTGTTTCATATGAAATTGATGAAGATTATTCTATTTTAATTAGGTACAGAGCATGTCATAGAGGGGTAAAAGTCAAAATAGTATCATTGCTCGTCAAAATAAGGAATATTTTTGGAGAATTCTCATCTCTTGCTTCCTGCATAGTGTACGAGGAGAGAAACGTAGATGGAATATAAATATTTTCTTATTTTTTGGCGTTAGTTTTCATTAGAGTGTTTCTCATTTAATCATTAAGTGCCTTTGTTTTATGCTCTTAACATGTCGTTTATCCTCGTAAAGGTTCTAAAGCGAGTAAGAGAAAATTGATCTAATGCTTCTTAATGCATGCATTAGCCAAATTTGCTATTTTTTATCTTTTAACTTGTACTCTTTTAAAGAAACTGGACTGCTTTTAGCCCTTCAAAACACTCGAAGAGAATTAAAAGATGGTTTAGGGTGTTGGCAAGTCATAAATACTTGTTGAAAAACGTGATAATAGGACGAAAAAAATTAGGTATTTATGTTTCGTGTTTCATGTTCGTGCCTTTATAAACTCATAAATCAAGGTCTATTCATTTTCATGAATATGTATTTTTTTCATATTTTTGATTTACTAGTTGTTATTTTGGGTCGCTTTTTATTTTAGAAATCGCAAAGGTGAAAATGTGATAATAGGATGCAACAATTGTGTATTTTTGTATCGTACACCATTCCCTTGGAATTTCAAATTCCAAAAACTATTTATTTTCATGAATATGCATTTGTTTATTTGAGGCACGTTTGAAAAGCAAGTGCCGTTTTGAAATAAAAAAGAATGATTAAAGATACTTGAAGTAAATTTATTGCACAAAACTCTAACACTATTACACCATTTTTCGACGTAAATCCGGTGATTTTCCAGGCATTTCTCATAGAGTGGCACAAGTTTTTGTACATCCTCTTTAAAAGAAAAGGTTAAAAACATTACAGCCAAAAGCCCTGTCGGAATCTTATTGTCATATTCTCAGTGTGTGTTCAGGCATTGTCGTGAATGAAAACCACGCCCTTTGTGAGCATTCCTCGGTGTTTCTTCTGTATTTCTCGGCACATTTTCTTAATCGTCTCGCATCAAACATCTTTATTGGTTGTTCCACCTCGCAGCAATAAATAAATCAATAAAATTGAGTGGTACAACAAAGACGAAGAGCTGAAAAATCCTGTTACCTCATGGATAGATATACGTGAAATAGCATTTTCACTTTAATTTTATAGCACTTTCAATTACAGTTTATAGCATTTAGCAGCATCTATTTTTTCAGTATTTTCATAATATAGCTATAGTACTTGACGAAAAAGTGCGATGAAACAAGGTTATTTGAAAAAAAACGGAATAGTTTAAATAATTATGGGGTAGGATAGTAATAAATTAAGGAATAAGACACAAAGGAATTAATTAAAATTGATATTAGTAGCCTGAATATCATTTACGCTTGTTGAACAGCAACATTGAATAAGTTTCAAAACTCTCTTCCTTCATCCGGTTGCGTCTGTCTGTCACGGCTAGATTGTACTGGCTGAAAAACCTCTCCGCAAACCTCTGTCCAGATTGTGTGGAGTTCAGCATTACCAAACTCAGTTTTTCTAGGCAGATGGCAGGAAATATTTGATTAATATCGCAGAGGCTACCAGAATTCGCTCTCAACCTCTCTAGTAGCTGCGGATTAAAATACAGGTAACCATATGTATGTAGCAGTTAGGCCCAACGTCCAGTAGCGCAACGAGAGGCAGGCTTGGCACTAAATTTATGAATTTTGCCAGCGAAAAGGCAAATTACGGTTTAAATATCGTAAAAGTCCAGTGATCGCACCCATGTCGCATTTAATCACGTGTATCGCATATCCGATTTTCACGTATCACTACTCGTGGATGTATATACAGGCGGCAACATTTTACGAAGTGGGCATATAAAAACTTGTACCAAGCTACGGCAAATGCCTTCGGAAATCATGAGATATACCTACGTAAAAAAATATTATAAGAGTGGTTGAGGTTTTTACAATGAATTTCTTTGAAGTACCTGTACTTCTTCTTTCTTTGTTTCAGAAGAAAACTAATGCCTCGTTCAGATCAGTTCCAACGATTGCTGGAACAATCGTGCATTCACACAACGATGGTTAAAACCTGTGCTGCCCTCTTGTGCTGATATCTAAATTGAACGAGAAATTCACAGCTAGCAAAGCTGTTGAGGTATGCAGAGTCAAGATATAATTGTGTTCAACGTGTATTTACCGAATAATTTTTCTACAGCCCTATTCTTCCTTCCTAGAACTAATCCATGAAAAAAATAGAGCTTCACGAACTTTTCGTATTTCTCTTGTCGCTTCCGTTTCCGGTCTCCCAGCGCTTAACAATCGTAAAATGGCAACGTTCAGAACTACGTGAACTATTGTCAGGAGATGCATTCACACGGCTAGTTCGGCCAACTATCGTTAGGACGATCGCTCGGCAATCGTAATATGAACGAGGAATAACTTTCCGAACGTATGTGGTATTTTTGGTTTCTCGGTTGTGATTGTGGATCACTTTTTGTTTTAGAAATCGCATGAGAAAATAAAGGATCAAAATAGGTGGTTGTTCATATTCATGAGCTGTACCCCTGCTGCATTGACCACGTCTCGTTGCCAATTTCCTGCGGTGTGCTCATAATTTCTCCAAAGATTTGAGGCGGGTTAACGTGTTTTGACCGCACATAAGCCCGCGGCTAAACATTCGCCGCACGATACAAATCCCTATTACCTCCCTAATGCATCCCACGAATCGAAACCCATCTAATCCTCTTCAGTGCCCCGCCGAGTAATCTCATAAACCCATCCCCTCATTTGTAATTAGCTCACACACACAAATCTTCAATGGCCAGATATCCTTTTTTTTTAAAAAAAAAAGTCGTTAACCTCATCCCTATAATGCGTTCTCGTCTCTTGCGAAAATTGAATCTTTTCATGCACATGACCTTATATTTCTCCATCACCGGCTTTTAGCGGGATGTTTATTCGGAAATCTGTGTGGCGTGCATAATAAAGGTGATTCCCTGGGGTCGGATTATGCTCGGGAAACACTATTCTCCTATCGTGTTAAATACATGGGAGGTTGATGGAGCTAGTGTGCATCTAAAAAAAATGCTGAAAAGGAACAAAATCTCGGTACCTCATGCTAGGAGGAGACTAAATTAATTACCGCGATGTATCTACTGAGAATTATGAATGTCTTCCGCGTTAGATATAGGTATACTCTTCCACCTCGAGCAAATTGCATCCTATTTTATTAATTTTTAAAAAACTCAGTTTCCTAAACAAACTCAAAAAAGTCAAGTATAATATAGAGGAATGGCATTTGCTTTAAGTAAAAGGAAACACTTCAGCACCATGACTCGCTCAACGCTTAGTGGTCGTAGCTTTAAGAAATATATAAACATTTGATATTTCTTATTTTTTATACTGCTTCCCGCAGCACAAATTTATAGTATTTTCTATATTAATCGTAGACGAGCTCTTCGTGTTGTTCTTGAGATAGATATTCTGCTTATCCTATTTCCTATTTACTTGGAAAAACTTTCCTCATCTTCATAACTCACGCCGTAGAAATTACCGCAGGTAAATATTCCTATATGTTCTTACTTAATGGCGCGGTGCATTCAAACTCACAAATAATATGTCCGCAAGTTGAAAGGTTTCGTCAATTACCTAGTTTAGGTTGCAGAGCATTTCAATTTCATTTATTATATTTTATGATCTCTTCCAGATTTTATGGAACTTTATCATAGGCATTAAAATGTCATTCCATTGATTCAGAGTGTTATTCCACAGACAATGGGTGCATTGTATATTTGATCTTATTTCTGTAGCAAAGCAGTCATTATTATTATGTGACGAAATTGCATTGATCGCTTTATATTTTGCATTGAAACGTGTCAGATAAAATATTAGTATGGAAATTGGTTAGAGTATACTTCGTTGGCCTCAGTGGTAATGGGGTTGAAGCCTCAGCTGTTAAACCGTAAGTCGTGGATTTGAGTCCCACTTGGATAAAACTCAGCATTAAATATGCCACCCAGTTATAGTACGATGATCGTAATTGGGGGCACCTGTGATGATCAGCGGCAATGATACTATTCGCGGTAACCATCAAAACTATAATACTATTTATCACTGTTATTCTTCATTCACTCCTTTCATTGCTCTGGAAGAGCTTTCGGGGCTTAGTAGTCCAATGAAGAGAGCGTTCGGCTCCTGGCCGAGTAGTCTCTGGCTCAAGCCCCAGGTGATGCATGATTAAAACACAAATGGTAATTTCCACACTATTTAATTTAACACTCAACGACCGACCATGGTTTCAACACTTTGTGTCATTTTCAAGGTAAAAAGTTTCGATGTTTTCCTTGAAAATGACACAAAGGCTTGATACCATGGTCGGTCGTTGAGTGTTAAATTAAATAGTGTGGAAATTGACATTTGTGTTTTTATCATGAATACAGCAATATTCCCCAAAATCAAGCCTGAAACGATTTTATACGTTCCCAGGTGATGCCTTCCGACTCCTCAACAAAAAGCGTTGCTGTGATCGATGCCCCCCTAACATGAATATGAGAGAATTCCCAGGCTTGGTACCAAGTCTGGGGTCAACTCTAGCCCTACGTATTCACACCAACCGTAGGGTTGAAGGAGTGAATGAGAGTAGCTATTGAATCTCCAAATCCGGACTTCCGATTAGCAGTTTTGCTTGATGTCTCTAAGCATAGTGAAAATATTCAATTTCCACTCCCCTTCAGCTCATCGGACCCAGGTTTTGGCACATAATGCCATTTTCAAGGTATATGCATTTTGGATGACAGCCTGTACATATGTTTCAATGGGAGAGAAATGGTACATTCTACATTTAATCTGATATTAGTAAATACTACATTTGGCCACTTTGGCCATCCAGAACGACGAAGCATTTATTAAAGTCCTTCATTGTTCGGGGGAAGACGGAATTCCCATTCCTATCCTTTTGGCAATATATCTCTCTTCAAGTTTTGGGTCTATCGGATGTTTTCGACCTCTCCCTTGTAACATGTATGCATAGGATTTCATCCAAAACTCATGCGCCTTGAAAATGCCATCATGTGCCACAACCTGGAACGAAAAAAAAATAAAAAGTGAGGAAAGAAACTTGTCCTTTCATAATGTTAAATATCAAAGATTTCCTCCGAATTACTTCGGAAACTATATATTTTATCTGCATGTACATACTACATCGCAAGCCACATAAAAAGGCGTATGGCAGGGAGTGTTAGGACATCAGTCGTTAACACATAAAAAGGAAATGCGAACTTACGATTAGCATTTATTAAAATCCTTTACGGTTCGGGGCTGGGGGGGGGGGGGGGGAAACAAATTCTCATATCTATTCGTTCGGCTAAATATCTCTCTTAAATCATCGCTTCTTTTATCCTCTTCCCAGCCTAATTCGCTTAACATATGGGTAACGCTGTCTGTTCACCCGTAGCACTTTTTGGCGAACATCGCACCCTTCCTTAGCATTTTATTCAGTTCACGGATTAATGATGTATCTAACTATTCCTATACTCTAAGCATGTATGGATGTATCGTGCCAATAGTAAAGTGGCAAACAATATGCCATGCTGGTGTCTTGTTTACCTATTTTCCCTCTCTCGACGCCCTTGCATAATGACCCCAAAGATTTCCCCCTCACTTCCTTTCACTTCCATCCGCCCACAATCACCGTCCCTTCAGCCCAACCCTTCTCGAGACCATCTTTTTCAGGGTCCTCCCCGTATATATATCCGTACCCTCCATTCCCGATACCCCTCAACCCCTTCGCAATCCGCCGTGCCCCCTAACCTCACACCCGTATCCCAGCAGCCCCCGTTTCCCGACCCGCGTCTTCGCGATAGCAGATTGATTCGCCCCTAGCACTCATCACTCAGCGGAGCCATCTACAGCCTCCCCCTCATCCCTCCATCACCCCTTCCCCCCGTTTCCTCATCATTCCGACCCCAAACACCTCCTCCTCTTCCTCCTCCCCCCAGCGTGATGCCCTTATCCTCTCCTCACATTTCCTCCGCCCTATCGTTCGTCGTTCCCGCCTCGGCATATTTCCCATCTGTAGACCCTCGTGTCCTCTACCATCCCCGTTTCTCCATGGTCTACCCTACAGCACATGCATGGGTAGACTGGTTACCCTAGGGCAATAGGTGGCTGTAAAGGATCCGCTCAGGAAGGCTTATATTAAGCTTTATGAATCGGTATACTGATACCAAAGCAAAGAGTATATTTTTACGATATTTTATTTACTACGATATTTTATATATTACGAAACAATGTATAAATTATTACGATATTTTATATATTACGAAACAATGTATAAATTATTACGATATTTTATATATTAGAAATGGTATGTGTTACGATATTTTATATATAACAATATTGTACATTTTATGTATTCGAATGAATTATATGTTACGATATTTTATAAATTAGGATATTTTATGTGTCACGATATGCTGTATATTATGAAACAATGTGTACATTATTACAATATATTACGATGTTTTATATGTTACGATATCTTGTATACTACTAAACAATGAGTATATTATTACGATATCTTAAGATATTTCGCATGATTAAGTTTGATCGCATTTTGGAGTATTAGGAAATTTAAAAATTGCAAGAAAACCTTTTTTACGTCTAGACCGATTCTGTGTGATATCTTAAGGTTTCATTGGAGATACGGAGAAAAAGTCTCCCCTGTGTCTCCATATTCTTTTCCTCCTTATTTAGACTTTTTTTGAGTTTATAACTTTTAAAGGCTCAAGGAAAAACTAGGCTAGTTTATTAGGCATGCTTTATAGAGAAAATATGAGTTTAAGAAGTCTTTTCATAGCCAACTGTGCCATGAGGAATAGACATGAGGCTGACTGGAGGCATCTATATCTACCTACTTCCCCGCAAGCCGCCTCAGTATGTGTGTGGTGGGGGTGATTAAAATTAAATACTCTAACGAAATTACGCCGACAATTTATTATAGTCCTTTATTATTCGGGGAAAAAAACGAACTCCCATTCCTGTGCGTTGGAAAAAATACCACTCATAATTTATCGTTCCTATTGGACTTGGAAATATGGTGAAGTTTATAATATTAAGTTCTCCGTGCCGCTCTTAAAGATATTTATTCTCAATGCTCAAGTAACCTAAGCCTAGCGCGCAGCCTCTAAGGCAGTAGGTACCTAGTCGAGGAAGAATGGGAGTCGCAAGAGAAGGGTTCCCGTCTCCTCCACATTTCTTCGAGCCTTCCATCGTCCATATCTCCTTATCTTCCGCCTATCTTGGCTTTAGTATCGCACCCACCCAGCCACTCCTCTCATTTCACGACTCTTCTCGTAGTGCATCTTTGTCCACTCTCCACATTTACGTAATCTCTACGCTGGTGGTGGGAAGTCGATCCTTTTCTTATTGTTAGAATATAATATCAGGAAAATATCAGTGACTATACTGCGGTGTCAGAGTAAAATACTTAGTGTCCCGTTGGTATTATTATTCAGTGCAAGGGAAGTTCACTACACTTTTCCACACATGGTCGTCAGAAATTTGCTTGAGGGCGGGATTGGTTGTATTGTGGATTGCCTGTTCTGGTAATTTTATTTTCAAGTCCTAATAATCGTAAAACCATCAATTTCACTAAATAAGCTTTCAGTTTCCTTTAAAATAATGCCGAAATTTATAGTCATCGTTATTTTTTTCTTAAAAAAGTCATAGCTGTAGTTGCTTGCTCTCCGTATGCATTTGTTTCCGAAATCACCTAATTCTTTGAAAAATTTTAAACTCTAGGGCTTTGGTGGCAATAGTGTATAATGTTCTATTGGGAGAAAATTTCGGGACTGATACCATTACCGCATTCCACAACTTTTAATAGCTCAGAGAAAGTCAGAGGATGAGTACCCTTGGTCTAGCTGTCTTCTAAGTGGATGCTATGAAGGATTGTACTCAACTGTGGGCAGTCGCTAGATAGGAAAATTTCAAGATGACTGCTTGATGTTTCTAATCCCCCAATGGCTTTGTGCCTGCTTCTCTAGGCCATATCGACCGCATCCGCTGGGCCTGGGTGCCGTTTTAGCCATTTTTTTGCTTATAATTTAATTTTAGGGTGACATCCATGAATAATAAGATGCTACTCATTTATAGACTTGAGGGTTATATGATCAGTTCGAAACAAGGGTGGATGAAATTCTTGAAAAAAGTGGGATTGACACTGAGGGCTCTTGGGTAACTGCCTATTAAACTTTTTTGAAGCTCCAGATCTGACAATCAAAGTTTAATTTTAATGGAGTGCACTTCAAGTGAATGCGAAGGAATTATGCATTGGAAAAATTATTCTTCTTCCTGGACTTGGACTGGAATCGCATAGATCCGTAACTAGTACGTGAACAAATTTATCAATCTCGGCTACCTCTAAATTTGCTGAATGTAGCAATTAGCCTAGTAAATAAAAGTATTTTGTTTGCTCTTTACGCTAAGCATATTTCTTATTTTTTCAATATATTCATCATTTCGAATTTTCGCTCACAGTAAATCTACAGTAATATCGAATACGGGAGAGGTAACCAGGGTGGCAAAGAATCGGAGCAATAGCTCTGAAATGTCATCGTTGTTAAGATTTGAGCCTTTACGAAGGTAAGTGGCTGTGAAATGAAGGATAAAATTTCCTTAAATAATTCACTTCATCTGGACCTGGACTAAAATTCCGTGAAAGCTTAGTGAAATAATAACTATCAGGCCGGGGTATAAACTTCAAACTGATATGCCTCGGTTCGTAGTAAAGAATTTTTATTACCTGGTATTAGTTATGAAAAAAGTTATATTATTTCACCGCGTTCACTATAACATATCGATATTCCATCTGATATATATTCGCTTGTACCAATCATCGCGTATCAAGAAGTACTATGTGAAAGTTAGAAAAGTTCTAATAATTAAAAGATGCTCTAATCGTCCCAGCATTCTTATTCTCTGGAATTTCCCAGCAAAAAGAAACAAAATTATGCACTTTACAATGTTTTTCATTACATCATGAAGGGTTTTCAAGAAGTCACGCAAAAAATAATTGATTAAAGTTATAAAATAAGCAAGTCACAGATTTTTTTAAATTAAAGGCAAAGTACCTAATGTTAAAAAATTGACTAAATCCTCCAAATTATCCAAAATTTGCAAAATAAAAATTATTACGAAATAACGTTTTTTGCATCTGCTACAAGTTTGATACTTGAGTTCATGGGTGCAGCCAAAATGCGATTCTGCTCCACACCGCACCCCCTGCCCATATCCTTTTTCTCTCTCCGTCTACTCCCCCGTCATTTTCTCCTCCCCCCCTCTTTCCTCTCTTTTCTCCCCTTCAATTCCATCCTCCCCTCCGCTTCAATTTCATCAGTCTCCTCCTTCCCATCATCACTGCTTCTCCTCCTCTCTTCGCCCTCCTATCTTGGCGGTTCCAATCGAAAAACAAAATTCCCACCCCTTTTCATCCCTTTTTTTTCTTTCCTCTTTTCCCGTTCCTCTCGAATATCTCAACTCTGCAGCCTGTTTCGTCCGTCTCTCCTCCATCCCTCGTTACATTCCGATTTATGACTTTCCTCCACGTCGCAGTTGTTTAGGTTTTGCTTTCTGTTTTCATCCAGATAGTTCTATAGACTGTCAAGATTTTTATCCGTCTATCGATATGCTGCGCAGAGTTTTTTGCTGTTTCTCCCTTCACCCCTCGACTATCTCAATTTTTTTCTACTTTTTAGAGAAACTCTTGTACTGTGGAAATTGCATGGTGACCATAATGGCAGTTTCTCGCTGAATATTCGTAGGAGTCAATTTTTTCGCATTAGAGTTGTTCTTCTCAATCAAAAGCTTCATTATTGCGTTAATGTGGTTCTTTGACGTTTGCCAATTCTATAGCGCTTTGATGGGAAAATTAACTGATGGTATTCCTGGTGAATGCTCTCAATTAAGTGATATAAGGTTTCTGGCCGTGTTAAAATTGTTGTGTACAAAATGCATGGAGTATCTTTGTAGTGTGGCTTAACTTTTTTGAAATTTTATTCTGAATTACTTTGCTTGGAAGCTTGTATCTAGAAAATTAGTTTTTGTTTTCGGTGAATGATCCTTCGTATGCTTTATTTGGCAATATTTGATGCTGAGAGTAATTGGCTATTTGAGGAATATAGGGTTTCTTTAGGCTTTGGTAAGGTGTAGACCATTTGATATAGCTTATGAGAGTCAATTAATCCAATACTTTGTGCAATTTATGACTACGAAACAATTTTTTGGATAATTTTTCTTTTTTTTGAGCTCCAACTAGATGCTC
The DNA here is from genome assembly GCF_921293095.1 of Ischnura elegans. Classification (NCBI taxonomy): domain Eukaryota; kingdom Metazoa; phylum Arthropoda; class Insecta; order Odonata; family Coenagrionidae; genus Ischnura; species Ischnura elegans. The sequence goes on along the minus strand of NC_060248.1, from coordinate 100,560,321 downwards.
CTTTTTTAAATATCTCTCAATAAATGAATATTTTGTCTCAGGGATATGAATTCTTCGGAGCCATATGCAAATACATAGCTAGCCAACGTCAGCCTTGATACCTTGGACCGATTTTTTCGCGTTTTATACTTAATATGATGGAGCGTGGTAAGCTAGTGATTACAGCGCTCTACTGTCGATGGGAGGGCTCTGGGTTCAAAAACCTGAAGCCTGTTCCTCACAATCCCACCACCCGTCTTGGAGTGCGACGTGACATAGGGATAGAAACTGATCCCTCTGAGGTTACCTGACCTGAATTACACATGCCCGTAGCCAAAGCCGGGCTGAGGTTTTCCCTAAAATATATACCAATGATTATTAGGGTTGAATCACTATGAGACAGTAGCTAATGACTCAATAAGTAGCATTGATATGTGGCAGTCTTATTTTTTCCCAATTCTTATCTAACGAACATCATATCAGCTTTACGCCAAAGAGGCGTTTATAAAGTTTTCCTATACCTCCGGCTGCAAGACCTCCAATCATCTTAACATGACTGCACTTACTCGTTTTCTATGAAATCTCTATTCCTTTCTGCACATTTTTGATGACAGTGTTGAATCGCACTCCATCAATCAACAGTCGTGGCACATCTCATTAGAAATGGAATCATTCTCCTATCCATTCACGGATCTCATTGATTTATTTCGCAAGCGTAGAAGTCCTCTCTTTCTCTTCCTCTAGCGGCTCGGTTTAATTTGGCGCCTTTCATCGGCTTCGTCGTTGAAGGGACAAGAGGTCGAGAGTTGAGGGGGTCTCGATTTCCCCCCCCCCCCCCCGGGTTGAATTGGGTTGTTTTCGTCTGCACCTCTTCGAGGATCTCTTTATCAACGGCGGCTGTCACTCCCAAATTCGCAGAAATTCCTTCGATCTTCGATCGATCCGATGCCATGGGAGAGTCTACGTGCTGGGACTCTTAAAAAGACTGCGCGCCGCCAAGAAGTTCCCAGAGTAGTGGAGGGTAGGAGACGAAAAACAAAAGTCTGCGACTTCTTTCGCCCGCGATAAATCGTTCACTTCCCGTTTTGCGACAGAGGGGCCTCCCGAGCGAAAAAAAATATATATAAAGAGACGGTGCGAATGTCAAATGAGGGTGGCATGTAATTTTTTCTCAGACCCGGCGGGGGTGATATCTCAGAATGGGAATGGTATAGATTGAATCGTTCGGCAAGACCTTTTTGCAGATGAATTGAGTTGGTATTCTCTTCCTATAGATGCGTTCGAAGTCTGACGGGTTTCTCCGTCTATGGAGAGGAAAGATGTGCTTCATAATGTATTTTTTCACTATCTTTTCATATTGAATCGGTGAATTTCTTTCCCGATACTGCATAATGCATAATTTGCTCTTCTGTCAGGAAGTAACGCCATCATCTTTGTATATTCAATTATTAGAGTTAACTTTGAGGAACTTGCTCGTGACTAAATCAATGCAATGAAAACTTTGCCTATTCCACACAGCCATTCTTCATATTATAGAGGTCTGGAAAAGGAAAAATAATTCTTCATGATGGCAAGTAAGTTTTTGAAACCGATCGCGGCTTTACCGAATAAAGCTGCGTTTAGTTGAAAAAGTTGTCAGCGTATTTATTGAAACTGTATCTTCCCTTCCAGACGTATTTTTTTAAATGTGGAGTTTTGTCTAATTTTAACCTATTTATTGCTAGTCCATTGAGTATGCTTTAATTTTTACGTTTTGGACTCATCGTAAATCCTGTGACACATTAATGAGCCATTTAGATTAAAAATGTATTTGATTGGGATCCTCATCTAAGATTTTATAAATAATTTCTGGGATATTTAAGGTGAAGAGTTTACACCATGACCATCAAGTGGTACAGTGCAAGTTACCATCGCATGAAGAGAACGGATGAAACACCTTGTATTTGTGTATTTATTCCGAGTGGTTTAAAGGACTGACTTGCCGATAAACGGTTTATTACAACCCTTATGGAAATTAAGCTATTACCTGATGGAAATATTTTTACCAACTAAATACAGACATAATTTAGCCATGCAAATGTATAAAAATTAAAGGTAATTCGTATGTTTATGGTGTTGGTTGAGCGAAGGAGAAGCGACGAGGTAATTGCGGATATTAGTGATGTGCGGAAACCGTAATAAAGGATAGGGAGAGGACAGTTTCTCTATCTAGATGCAATAATGAGAGATTTTGGGAGCCAGTAATATAGTTAATTCGCGCAGATATAGGGAAATACCTGGAGATGGAACCTGAGGGTGGAGATAATGAGACTGAGGCAACAAGCGGTTGATGGTATGTTTCGATTTTCATGACAACGTACTTAAAGGGTATTTATATAATAACGGTCGAGTGATTCGAATGGGCACATATTGGTACCCATTATTGTATAATGTCACTGAGAGCTAGGAAAATTTAGAGATGAGATTACTTTTATGAACATTTATTTCATTCTTAAATATATTTTATGCGTAGATAACTAAGGTAATTATATCGTAAATACTTACCATATTCTTTCTGTCTAACGTACTAATACCGTATCGCGGCCGAAAATTCGATCATTGACGGATTTTTATCCATTAAATTCGTAGTTATTAAAAAAATGGTAATTTAAAATTTCAATTGAATTTATATCAATATGTTATATAATAGTCTGTATATTATAAATTCTTTTGAAAACTGACGCTACTAAAATCGGAATAACCTGATATTTTTAACTCAATCTTAACTACGTAGTATCTCTTAATATATTTTTTGTACGCGAATATCTTTCATTTAGAGATTCAGGTAAGCTACAATATAGCTATTTTCTTTTTAGCCTCTCGCACGCACATGAACAGTGTTCTGTTTAGCATGAATCCTTCTCGATATATATGAAGCCTACACATTGGCTTAGTTAGAATCTGCGAGAGAAAGAAATATAACGAAACGAGAAAATATTTATAGAACTAAAAATATCTTTAAAACTTATAAATCACTCCCTCACGTGGCAGGCTTGGGTGGGAATTTCAACAAGTTTAATTGGTGTTTCAGAGGGTCTGTGATGAAAGAAAGATAATCAAGTCCCGTAGAGGCTTGCTCAAACGACGAATTCGATACTCTTATAGAAGGAATACCAATTACCGCGGTGGTGATGCTAGGCGCTGCGGCGGCACTGACGTCAAATAACGCTGACGGAATACATTATACTGGAGATAATTATGTGTGCCGAGTGCTGGTTCGGTTATATTCGGAGAATTATAAAAAAAAGTGAAGAAATGGATAAACGGATTTTGAGAAACGCTTCCCTTGCAGTTTTCGTCCGTCGTTCATCATCTACGACACTGTCTTTTTTTTCGGCGTTCTCAGCCCCATTCCTCCTCTTATTAACTCCAAGTCCCTTCCCGACGTGTCCACATGCACCTCTTTATGTTGCTCAGCAACACTCTGGATAAATTAATTAATTATTTTTCTACCCATCACTAAATTAGGTATTTTCAGTTTGCAGTTTTATGACCTCTCTGGTCACGTTCTCCGTTTTTTTTAACCTATGTTTTCTCCATCCTTGGAGTTTTACTGTATGGTATTGTATTTAGAGGAGGCGGCCGACATTTGAGGTTATTTGCACCATGAGGAAAGGGTAAGGGAGGAAGGAAGGAAGGAAGGATGGAGAGAGACCCGGGTTAGCATTAATGCTTAAACTTTTATAAATTACGCCTCAGAATTTGCCTACTCTAAACTAAAGGCGCCTAGGAGACCACGGGTCAACGTCCCATTCGACGGACGGAGTGTTGCCCGCTTCAAATATCCTCTGCACAACATTCAAGCGGGGATCGGGCAGTCTCTGGATTTGAACCTCCACCGCCGGGATTTGAACTCGAGCCCATGGGATGGGAAGCCAACACTCTAGTCACCACACCATCACCCCCCTTGTAACTTTATTTTGATCGCATTAGTGAGAGAGGAAATCACTAGCAAGAGTGTTAACAACTGATGCCTACCTCTCAAGGTATTCCCCACGAAGAATCCTCGCCCTTTGACCTTTCCAATTTCAACGATGAACTCATCAAAGCTATAATGTAGCTATTTCCTTTTTAACTTCTCGCACATACATGAGTAGTGTTCTACTTAGCAAGAATTCTTTTAAATTTATATGAAACTAGCATATTGTCTTAACAAGACCTTAACAAGCAAGAGAGAAAGAAGTATAATGCCCATATACGTTTTAAAACTTGGGCCTTGGGTGGGAATCAAAAAGCATAAATTGTGTTTCGGAAGGACCGTGATGAAAGATAGAATCTAGTACCAGAAAGACTTGCTCGAACGGCCAATTCGATACTCGTACATAAAGAATATCAATTACCGCGGTGGTGATGCTAGACAACTGCAGCTTAGCGCTTCCCTGGGCATCAGCTGCTCCTCGGCCATGTGAATGAGCTTCCTGCGGTTCAGTGTGAAATAATTTCTGAATTAAGTATATGAACCAAAACTCCAATGACTTCCCCTAAACATTCGCTTTTTCAATTTTTAACTTGTAAGAAGTCGACTGAATGGGGATGATTCCTTGTTTCATCTAACCCCATGTTTCCCTTCCATGTTACGAACTCTCTTATTTAATGTAAGATTTCATATATGAGTAAACATCTCCATTAACTCATTCAGTAATTCATCCCTAAGGTTGTTTTATGGATATCTGAGGGTAGAGCTCACTCCAGAATAAGCTTCTGGCATGTAAGTCACCATTGAGGGAAATCAAATCTTGATAGTTATACAAAAATGGTGTTGCGATAATCTAAAGTAGCTGCAGGAAATATTTATTGACTTAAAACTATGATAATTAAATCACCCGCATTTTGATTTACCTAATTTTACTATTAATCCTCGATAGATTTCGTCTACGATTTCTTTATGTATTATTACTATAAATAAGCGGGGATCATATATGTCAAGAGTCACGAAGATGTGAATCTACCATCTCTTCAAGGCACGATTGCAATTGGAATGTAGTCACCGCGGGATAAAGTTACTCAACTTCCATAAAATATGTATTAACTTGAAATTATGATGATTAAATTATCCACTTTTTGAGCCCACTAAATTTTCTCTTTATCCTTGATAGATGGCGTCTACGATTACTTTGTATTTTTTACAATATCCGTGGAAATATTTACCCGGATCACGATTTCTTAAAGGCACGATAAAAATTGGTACATTTGCACCGCGGGACAAAGTGGCTCAACTTCCTGGGAGACCAGCGAGATCTATTATTTATCCCAATTTTTTCAGTCATGCCCCTCTTTTTTTACGTTCCCTCCCCATCCCCGTCACCATTATCCTTCCCACCCTCCTTTCCCGGAGAGAATTGTTAGGATAGGAGGGCTCTTTTTTTCGTCGGACATATCTCGTTTGCCTGCCGTCACTGCCGGAACACCCACACGCTAAAGAAAGACCGCTGTAGTCGGGGGGAGGCGGCTGATGGGGAAGGGGGGAAAAGAATCATCTTTATTCCACAGTTGGCACGTCGACCATCCATTTCCTCCTCATCCACACCACGCAGAGCAGTGTCTGAGGGGCTGGAATGATTCCTTACATCCAACTCGTCGTTCATAACGACCGAAAAGATGTGAGTGTTAGGTCTTGGGAGTGAAAAAATATGTAAAAAAAACGGCGATAAAGGTTGAAAAAAGGTTAAATACATGAATAATGTAGAGCGGAGGATAATTTAAAAAAAAACGATGAATATGACATAATTGACAGACGGGTGAACTTTTAATTAATATACGGGAGTGTGTCCATTAGAATCACTATAAAATGAAATAAATGAGTAAAAGTTCACTATTATATTAATCATTATCACACATCACATATCACATTAATAATTATCAGGTTCATTATTATATTAATATGGGCACAACCCGGGTTTCGTAACGTAGTTACATCTTCTAGAAGATATTTCCAATATGGAGAGGTTTCAAGACGTCAAGCCTGAAGTTCTCAGTTATGCTATAAAATTAAATGCAAGCGTGAAACTGTACCTTTTTTGTTGTTTACCGTAGAGTTTGATGAATAATACTATGTTTTTACTTTTCAAGCTTTCACCAAGTAACATCGTCGGCATTCACCCTCTTAAAGCCGTATCACACTAGCGACTGCGGCCGGCGCTGCGGCTGCGACCGCGACTGCGACTGGCCCGTCGACCAATCAGAGCGAGGCAGTCGACGCTGCGACTGCGACTCCGAAGAATAGCCGACCGGCTATTCTTCTGAGTCGCAGTCGCAGTCGCAGCCAATCAGAGAGCTCCATTTCAATCTCGCGCGCTTGCGGCAGACGTGTTTGTTTGTTTTGGTTACCGTAGCGAGGGAAGTTCAAGAAGGTTATAAGATAACGCTGAGATAATTTCGGATTTTTAAAGTGAAGATGGAAGCCCAGTATATTGGATATTGCACCCGAGTACACAGGTGAATGAAAATGAAGTACGTTTTAACATATTTTAGGAACATTTTCAACAATTGCTGCTCTCTATCTATTCTTTGGGCTTTCGTAAACAAACAAGCCACAAGCAGAAACGTTCATACGTGCGCATGCGCGATCGTGGCGTCGGCCGCAATGTGTGATGGGGTGTAGTCGCAGACGCAGCCGCAGTCGCGGTCGCAGCGGCGGTCGCAGTCGCTAGTGTGATACGGCCTTTACAAGCAAGTTGATGGCGCCACGAATCATGCCTAACGATTCACCGCGTACCAGCTACTCCATAGCATGTATGTACATGGGATTCCTGCGGTACACTGCGAAATGTTTCCCTGATCGAGAATATAATCATAACTCAAATGGCGTGCGGATGCGGAAATATAGAACATGCGGAATAGTGAAATATAAAGGAATCTTATTCTCCAAACTCATCACAATAACTGAAAATTGGTGGACTATCACATTGCAGCATTTGTAAGTTATAGCTCAAGGAATGGTTCGGTAGCATGCTTACATTTCATTTTCTATCGACTGCAATGGAGCAACGAACAATGTATTAGTTTTTGTCAAACGGGCGATTATACATTATTTGAATAATTAACATTTTCATTCATATACAAGTACCCCTTGAGTGCCAGTATGAAAGCATGGTAATTCAAATGTAACGTACCGAAAGTATAGCACGAAAAGTCTATTTTTCATAGACGTCATTCATGAAATACATTTAGAAAGCATGCATATCAAACTTTCGTGAAAATAGCGAGCTATTCGTTTCTATTTCCATCCATGAAAAAACTTCACCTATTGTAAAGCAAGGGGCGATTGTTATATTCTGATCACAGGCTTGCATGGGGACCGATACCTTGTGTCCTCTACCACTGTTTCAAGTTTTTTATCATACCCTACTTGAATGGAAAACAATATAAACTCGAAAACTGTTTTCTTTATCTTTTTTCATTCGTATAACTCGTTAGCATTCCTACAGCCTCCTGACCCACCACCTGCTACCAAGCTCATCTCGAGAATTCCATTGCATTTTTTTCGCAACAACGTGACAAAGCCGATTATTCACCCTCAAAAATTTATTGCAACCTCGTTTTTTTATGCATGTAATATATATATATATATATTTATATATGCGTGTGTGTTTTTCGTTCTGCCGAATCGCGCCTCGTCACTGGCATTGTATTCTGCTGTGCATAATTCATTTTCCCTGCAACTGGATTTCGTTATATCCCTTTTCCATCATGGTCACGCTCTTGTTTCGCTTTTGTTCTTTTTTTAATTATTCCACCGCCCTTTTTCATGTTCTCTCTCAGTCGTCGATTAATCGCACCCGTTTTTTTTGTTGTCCTTTAATTCTGGAATTAACGGTCGTCGTGTTTAAAGAAATGATTTCCTACTCTCATCGATTTAAGAAAATTCTTTGCTTTTGTCTCCATGGAGCTTGAATATGAAGAGAAAACGGGGAGCTTGCTCAAGAGCATGCAATCTTGGCCAGAATTTTACCATGTAACTTGTGCATTTGTTAATGAACATTTGAACGACAAATATAAAAGGCTACTCAAATTTAAGTCATCCAACTTACGTGCTGGGCTGAAGACGATCAATATATTTTGAAATAAATCGAAGTTACATTTGATTAATCCTTTGCTTTATTATTTTTCTGATGAAATTTGTATATTAAATTGCATTAATATTGAATTTGAACTTATTATTGTTACTGCTGTTAAAAAGGGATTTGAATAAAGGAGCTGAAATTAAAATTGCCTAACCTTTTTTAAGTCACCTTTCCTCCATTTAAACCTCATCTTTGCTTTACATTTTTAATTTTTATTCGGCGCTGCGGATTTCATTGTCTCTTCTCCTTTTCCGTCAGCTGTCCCATAAAATTTCTAATTCTGAATTCTTCGACGTTGAAGATTGGAAACGTGGATTAATAATACTCAGGTATTGTTTTGAATATCAACGGCACCATCATTGTCCATATTTTTATGCTCAATTCCTTTTTCTTTGTTATACAAGTCGACAAGACAATAATACTGGATTAAATTAAGCTGCATATATGTCGCATTCGATCTTTTCAATACAATGGTATCATTCCAATTCTGTATCACATCTGAAAAGCCCTCAGTGCAGGCAATTGCTGGCAGATGTGATTAAGAATTGGATTGATACTATTGTACTATGATGGTCGCACGTTATACGTGGCTTTAATGAAGGTTAGAAGGAAATTTATCAGAAATGGTATCTCATATGAATGAGTATCTCATTCTGTGAAAAAAATATCTCGTGTGAGACAGTTTTTGGAATACTTAAAGGGAAATTTAAAGAAATAATTCCCTTTTGGGGAAGTAAGCCAATACTAATTTGATTGACTAAATGTATTGGCTCTCACAAACGTGAACGCATCATGTCATCATATTTACTTTCATGATTTAACTTAGGCGCTATCGTCGCAAAAAGGTAAAACGCTGAACCTGAAACACTTGTAAGCGTCGTGTCATATATTGTTTTTTCCATTGTTTAATCGACTACAACAATAAATCATTAAACATTCTTTAAACGTAAACGTTTCGCTCCTACGGTCGAAGGAGTGAAGAAGAACATGCGAAAAGCAATGAAAACGGCGAAACTGTTGTCTTCAATATCTCGTCACGGGAAATATATTTTATAGGTGCATTTTATTGTATTTTAACGCCCTGCGGCAATTCACTATACCAAAACGACGATTTTCGTCATTTGGTTTATTTTAAGTAAGAGGAACAATGCAAACATTTTCTTACATGAAATGTTCAGAAAAAGTTTTTACATATAGCATAGGTACGTAACTGCAATATTCATGTACTACTCCTCTAAACCTTGGAAATTTAAATCTGCCTCTCGGCCATTTTAAAATCAAGGAATGGATAACATTTAATTTTAAAAAGCTCTCTGTAACGCGAAGATGTTCTGTTCTCTCTATAAAAAATACAATGAAATTCACCAATCAAATATTTTGCCCCTGGCGACATGAATGCGACGACCGTTTCGCCGTTCTCATAGTTTTTCGCGTGTTCTTCTTCAGTCTTTCGACCGTAGAAGCTTAAAGTTTACATTTAAAAAATGTTTAGCCGAAAAAACAATAAGAAAAATGTTATATGTAACGACGCTATGAAGCACCGGCAGAATTTCGTACAAATGCTTGAATTTCAGCGTTCTATCTTTTTTGCACCGTTAGTAGTACATGCTTTTATTACTCTCAATCAGTGTTATACTCTATAAATAATTAATGATTACAGGAAAATCGGGATGCTTTTCTTATGATTTGAATATTTGATGCATCATTTTTAGATGGTAATTACACTTAAATTCTACAATAATGGAAATTAAATTTGGTTTGACACACGTGGTTCCTGGATATAATAGATATTTTTATCTAAGGTTTGTACTTATCAGCCACTTAACGACACCTCCCTCGTGCTGCATTTTCTCCGATAGCCCCGATACCGGCAGGCGTGCTTTATGTATTTGCGCCATGGTGTGTGGGACCAAGATAAAGTCTTTATGGACCACTCCTCCATTGCTTCAGGGTAGATGCTGCGTGACGCTTCAAGTTCCTCCCGTGGCTCGGCACTTTCATTGTTTGAACGGATGAGTAAGACTTTTTCCGCGCTGTAACTTCCGTGGGCCACTGGTACTTTTTTTCTTTCTAGATTCGTTGCAGAAGTACACCCTATACTTTTACGTCCACTCTTTTGCTATTCTTCCTCCGTTCTTTCGCCAGGGTCTCTATCTCTCTGTATCTCTGACTTTTGTCGCGGTTTCTTTCCTTTTCTACTCCCTTTGGGGAACTACTACGGGAACGATACAGATGGCCCATTCTTTTTGGTTCTTCGGGGCGTCGTAAACGACTTCGAATCTCAAGAGGAGGCAAAGTTTTTTTCTGCGGAGAATTTGGCTGAAGAAACTCTCGCTGAAAACCAATTCCAAAAAAAAATCGTATTGGCGAGGTAGGGGAGTAGGTAGATATATAAAATATATTCATATGAGCTTGGTTTGGAGCTCATGGCGTTACTTCTCTAACGTGCTGAACTTCCAAGTACGCACTGGCTTTATTACGGCTGGCATGCATTTCCGGGATGCGGTCTTGACTCACTCACTCATCGTGAAAATTGAAGTGAATTTCATTCGTATTTGGAGATTTAAGCGTGAGAAAATTGGCGGTAAAAATTCACTTTGCTGGCTGACGTGATGTTATATTTATGTCGTGGATTGTATACATACGTGTTATGTAACGACTTAATCCACATGTGATTAGAAATTGCTTTGAGGTTTATTTTGCCGAACGGATCAGTCTAGAAATTGTATATATTTCCCCCGTACCATACAGAATTTTCATTAATGTATTTTCAGAAAAGTAATGTATCAGAAATTTTTTAAACGGTTGGTGTCCTGACACCCCTCGTCAAACGCCAGTAAACACCGCTTTGGAGCTAATATGTAGACGCTGAAATGTACTTTTTCTTATTTGCATTTTTGCTTTGAATCTCTATTCATATCTTCATACTATGACCCTTCAGAGTGGTAGATACTTATTTTACAAGTTAAATTTGTAACGGAGCCACGGTCAACATTTATAAAGCTTTCTCTAGTTTTTCTGTTTGGTTGTGAATTTCTATCATGGCACGTTAAAGACACAATCAACTTCTTCACCTTCCCGTTTTAACTATTTAATTTCACTTGATTTCATCATTTCTCGGACCTCATACCATGAAAATATTTTAGTCAGGAGGTACAAATTCACTTATAAATCGTGAAATACAACTTATAGTAATAATAAATAATTTTATTACTCCAATCACAAATTACATGACAATAGCAAAATTGAGTAATTTTAGGTAGCCGCGAAGGATAACCTGTTTGAGGCTACCATCCAAAATAATAATACATTATGCTTTACATAAAGTGTAGCTCATTTTGTGTTACCTTGATAATCTATACTAACATAGCTTAAGTGTATACATGAAAAAACAACTAAAGTAGTATTTATAATTCGTTAATTCATTTACATCAATAATTTATAACAATATTTGTTCTACACTTTCTTTAGTGAGATGCCAAGAATGTGCATTTTGCAAAAACTTTTTCAAAGACTTTGAAATACATGACTGGGGTAACAAATTAAAAACCTTTGGTCCTACGTACAAAAAACATCTTTTAAACAAAGTCAAATTTGGTTGTGGTATGGGCACACTTATTTTACGCAGGGTAAAGGGAGAAGGCAGGGACTGAAATATTTTAGAGTTGCCACTTCTAGCAAAAAAACATCGTAGGACCTTATATAGATGCCTCAACGGAAGCAAACGCAAATGAAGAAAAAACTTATCAAATAATACAAAAAAGTACACAAATGGCCTAAATTTTGTTGAAATTACGGGCGCAAATTTTCACTTAGGAGTCCTAAGCACAAACTCCTGTCTTGAAATATTGAAGTAAAAGGTGAGTGTATGACTAGATGGACTGAAGTAAAAGATAAGTGTATGACTGGATGCTATACAATAGATATGAACTGTTTTCTTCATCCCGCTGAAGGCATAGCATGCTTTTCTCATCCTCCAAAACTGAGTGGCAATGGTCGAATTCCTACTCTAGATTCACGACCCATGCGTCCAAGTCATAAAACCACGAAGGACCGTAGGTATACGGATTTGACGAATTAAGTCTATAAAAAAGAAGCCACGTGGAATGCATCATCACGACGCAGGGCTGTGCTTTGCGTCCCCAAACTCGAGACGATGAGAAAGAGACAGAGAATGCCTTACCTCAGGATGACGATGTCCCCCTCCGGAGTAAAGGAACCTCAAACAACGGTGGTCCATCCTCTTTATAGCCTTCCCCACCCCCCTTCTTGGTTCACTATCCCTTTTTCTTTCCCTGTGATGATGTAGGCCTTTCTCCCTCCTTTTTTTATTACAACTCGTCTTATCTCTCGTCTTCCTCCACCTTGCTTTTTCGCTTGCCAACTGACGTTTTCCTTACCTTGTAGTCGTCTCGTGACTATCCATCTTCATACTCTCCTTTGCATGTTACCTCATCATTTGTCTTCCTCTCTTCTCAAATCCCTTCTTCATCTTCCTGCCGCTTCCTTCACATCCCTCTCTGTACCATTTTTCTTCCATCTTCCACCCTTATGTTCTCTCCGCCCTGCGTTCTCACCCCTCCTCCCTCCCCCTTTTCATGTCATACCGGCTCATTTCGCCCTTTTTAGGGTCGTGTACATAATGCATCACGTTGCCTCGGCGATTTTTGGCCGCTCTTGTGAATTATTCGCAGCCCGATTGTCCGTGGGGTTCATTACAGTGAGTCTCCTAGAGTCCCGCGGTGATAAATTGGCTCGGCCGTAACTCGTCTCGGATATATTACTATTATTGTCTCCGCTAAACGTTGATGTGAGCGGGAAAAATTATTATTGTCATTTTTCATCGCGGAGGTTTATTTGTTATGATGGGTCCATTGTCTCCGGTAAATAAACTCGATTTTATATCGCGTGCCATGTTTTTCCTTTTTGCTATATAATTCAGCATAACCGTTTGTTACGCTTTTTATAACAATAAATTTAAATGTTTAACTTATTTTTCTTTCTTCTGAAACATTGCCAAACGAAATTTAAAAAAAAAATTTTATGGCACTTACGAATCGATTTTTTTTAACCTATTAATTCAAAATTTTCGTTTTTTTGCCCTTTGCTAATGATAAATTTTAATGTTTTACTTTTATTTCCCTCTTTTAAAAAATTATCAAACGAGAGGTATTGTAGATTTCATGAGTAAGTTTTTCATCATACAGTATTCTTGACAATTTTCCAATGAATATTTTGTACGGCATAGGAATTCTGTTTAATTTTATGGCATCAGGAAGGTGATTACGTTTCAACTTTACCTCCAGTCCTCCCCTCGTCCTTTGGGGAATATCCTGGGAAATCCTTCCCTGCTTCCCCTTTTTGTCGTTTTTATTTATCTTCGGCGTCTAAGGGATTTTTTGTATCCACTTAGGTGCACATTAGCTCCCATGATACCCTATAGTCACCACTCAGACCGTCTCTCCTTTTCAGTTGAATTCCTTTATGGACCTAACGCAACCCCTTGATTTCCTCTCTAATTAACGTATACGCTCATTTGCGTAATTGCTGTTCGGGAATTTTATGCCTCCTCTTCCTCTTTCCTTTTCGTTCTCTGGGTTCCTCAATTAATTTCCCCAGTGGCGAATTTGTAGATTTCACCATCCGCGACACGCTGTTGTTCTCTGTTTTTTTATGCATTCCGGAAAGATTATTCACTCTCCACTTCAAATAATATCACCCTTTTCTTCCTCTTTCACTTCCATCTTGAGGAATCCTCTGTGTACCCATTTTTCGGATCATTGTTGAACACAATACGTTAAATGATTGGTTTACTGAGTACCTACCTGGGTCTTATATTGTTTCTTGACGGCAAGTTTAATGAATAAAGGCGGGAGAAGCCACAGGATCTCAATTCCATTCGCGTCAATCTGTTCATCTTCCTTTCCCTTTCGCTTCTCTTTTTATTTTATTCGAGAGATTCCTTTTCCCTATCTCTCTCTTCACTTTCCTTTGTCTCTTTCCTGGAAAAACCTTTGATACGGGCTCTCCGATTTATTCGCGATTTTTTCCCCTTACAGCTTCTTGTGCGCTCTTGATATCTTCTGTCCTCCGCCTTTGAACAAAAAGCTTCTCCCTTCGTGGAACCTTCTTCGACCACCATCCTCTTTAGGGTTTCGCCGTTTATGTCATCCGATAGCTATTAGAATCAAAAATGGGGGTATGTCATTGGGAAAAAATATATAAGTATAGGTATAATATGCGGCCGCAGCCTTTGAAGAGAGTCATTTATTGCTGCCCGTGCATTAAAAAGGCCCAAGCTTCTTCAGGTCGATCGATATCTTATCTAAGAGTCAGAGGCAGTCATCAGCTTTATCCTCTAGTTGTACTAAGATGAATTACCTCGTGGAATAAATGTCATGCCATTTTAATGTTCTGCTATATTTGATGTTTTTTAAAGATTTTAATTGATTATCAACTATATAAGCATAGGTTAACAAACGAGTGGAGCCTGTTTTCGGCCAAATTTTCTCACATATTTTAAGAAAAGGTAGATAATAGCGCAGATTATCTTAAAGCGACGTTCAGCACACCAACTTACTAAGCATTTTGACTGAGTAATTGAAAAAGAAGACATTTTGCCGACCTCGGTGGCGGCGGGGTAACGTCCTCGCCTGCCAAACAAGACGTCGCGGGTTCGAGTCCCACCTGAGCAGATTTCCCCTGTTCAGGGCATGGCTGTTCGTATACGTTTAGATGCTAAATTAGTTGAATACTCCATAGTAAAATGGCCAATCTGAGCTGTATTCGGTGATTTGAGAATAAAATAAAAATTATAAAATCTGTGTGCTTATGCAGTAGTTCAATGATACGAGAGAAGTAGTGAAATAACTATGGAGGTAATGTTCAATTTTGTTCAAAGCTTTGATTTATTGCGTATTGTCTTTTTTTTAATCTCGCAAGTTTTTTTACGCTTAAAAAAGCAAACGCGGAGAAAACATTTTGATTTCCATCCATAACTAACTCGGCTTTGTGTGACTTAGGGATGATTTAAGACTGCAAATGCAAACAGCTTCCATTAAACTTCCAGTGGTGCATAAAAAATGGTTACAGATGTTTTCATGGTAGCTATCGATTATAGCCAATACGGAGTGTGCGTTGAGAGAATGCTAAGGAAGGAAATGGTGAGTGTGAAGACAAATACGTTGTCAAGAATGCCGTTTACTGAATGAAGCATGCTTAAGGAAACTCCTTAATTAAGAGGCGTATTTTGTGGGTGTCGCACATACGATATCTCGAAGCTTTCTTGCTTACAGCGAAGAGAGTTCACTGTATTGACGGATTTTAAACCAAATGCCACCGCTATTACGTCCATATCAATATAGTATTATGGGAACAACTGGCTTTCCCTCGCGCGTGACAAAACGTGATGAAAAAAACGCTACCCCTTCCAGCCAACCCAATTTTGCCTTGAAATACGGTTGGCATATAGGTACTTCAAATCGCTAAAGTAAGGGTGGTAATCGTAAGGTGATGAACATATTTAAGTCCGCTCGCCGGTTTGCTGTTACAAAACTTGGTCTTGTAAGTTTGGCGCCATCAATAAGTGCCGAAACTTAAAGCTGCATGGAGGATATTATCGAGGAATTCAAGCCGACTCAAAGCTCAGTATAACCTGAAGTCATATCGTTGCCCTTAAGCACAAGCGTCAGGAGAAATGGGTCGAAAAATTTTATGGACTATCCCATGCTAACCATGCCTGTGCCGTTTCTAAGTTGCGGAAATGCGATATGCATAGGTCACAATAGATGCTTTTCGCAAGAATATTTTTGCTATTCTTTTCTCACAGTTTCGTACACTCATGGCAATTCTAGTGAAAGATGCGTCCAATTCTATGCATATCATTCACGTTTAGTGCTACTTCAAAACGACTTTGCAGCAGCATTTCCTCTTTGGCTGCATTATTCCCACTTTTAACCCTTTTTCTACCCCAATATCTCCCATTTTGTTGGCACATTTCGGCCATATTTTCTATCATCCCCGCATAACCATTCATTTTCTCTCGCCAAGCATGGCCATAACTCACTCCATTCGTCTCGGAAAGATGTGCGTTCCATCCATTTAGTCGTATTCTTGTGTTCGTAGTGCTCCCCGGCATGCTCCTCCACCCTCTCCCATCAGCTATACTTGCTCTCCGCATTTATATTCGCGACCTTGACGCCGCGGGATTTCGGACGGAAAATCCTTCCATCTTTCTGGAGCCTCATTTCCAATTCATCCATCCCTTTTTAACCCTTCCCACTCGATCCATTTCTTCAATTCCCCTACCCGCTTGGTTCTCCAAACCCTTTTCTTGCCAATCTGCCTCCCCTTCTCTTCCACTCGCTCCTCGTCCGATCCCTTACCCCATCCTAATTAACCTCACTTCGCTCCCTATTTCTCCATCTCCTCCCGGGTTGCCTAACTTTTTCTCAGCCATCTTGCTTTTCCACTCATGAGTGGTTCGCAATCGTTTTTCCCTCCCATTATCCCTTTTTTCATCGGAAAAATCAGTCATCGCACCCTTGTGCCATGGAGAGTTCTCTCGCTCTGCCTCGATTGTGTTGGCCTTCTATATATATATTCGTTAGTTATCACTCTTCAAACTTAAAGCTCTGGAACTGTTTCTCTCTCTCTCTCTCCCGCTCTCTTGAGTGTTACATCGCTTGTGCATTTTCTCCGCATTATAACTTCGGTAAACTTTGGGAGTTATTGCTCAAAAACATGGTTTCGTCAGCTGAAATGATTTTGATATTTGTCATCGCTGGAAGGAGAAACGGGATTCATTAGTGTTTCATTTCTGTACAAATTGTATGATAAACCATTTAATTAAATGTCCTCGATCAATCATAATAATTATTTTGCATCCATATTTAGGTGGCTTAAATAAAATTGTTTTAAAACATGCTAGTTTAGGTTTGATGTGAGTACGTTACCAGTATTTTTGCCTAGATTCAGCCAACATATCGCCTGTGCATTGTTGTCCGACATGTATTGTAGGCTTAGATATAATTGGCCCTTGGTTTTTATCATATTAATTGAATTATCATCAAGTCTATTTCTTCATAAAGACTGTCATATACTGACTTTATGATAAATAATGGCATTGCAATAACAAATGTCCTCCGAAAGAGTTTGACAAAAAAGATTTTACACTTCCCGACGAACTTGTATCATTCAACGACTTGAATACCCGCTTAGCTATTGTTTCTTGACTTTAATACCTTACATAAGTGGTGCATTAGCTGTTCTCTCACCATTGTTTACCAGTTCAAATATTTACCGTGATTCTCGGGGAGATATGGAAATTATTCAATTATTTCCCTTATGATTTCATTAATGATCGACGACTAGGATATCAGATTTTCTACACCACTGACTCCCAGCTTAAGAAGTATTTTTTTTAAATTACTGGTTTCATCACGTAACAAAGATGATTTGAGGTGCATATGTTAAAATTAAGCCTGCAAACTTACTCTAAAAGTATTCCTTTGCAAGTCTAAAACAGAAGTGGAGCTCCTTTTTCACTCGATAAAAATAATGGCGTGGCGTGGCGTACTTCCCAGGCTAAAGTAATAATTAAATTTAAGTATTAATGAAAGTAGTAATTTCTCTTAATTTAGAGATGTTTTCATTAGCCATTCGCCGATGGTATCGGTATCACGGTTGGTTTCGTTAACTGTGGAAGAAAAAAAACGGTCCTTATTTTCCCGACTCCCATCCTTCCTTCATTCCTCGACGCACTTCGACGACCCCATTACTCCCACTCCCACCCAAATTCCTTCCGCCACCGCACCTGCTCGTTTTTTCTCCGTAATCCCCTCCACGGCATGCTTGAATGCTCCCGACTCGTAAATCAACGAGGAATAAACTTAATCACAGTCATCACTGGCTTCCTCGCCAAAAAGTAGTCGCGGAGTGTTACGAGCAGCTGATTCTGACTACCAAACGTACATCCAGTCTCCTCCATCATCCCTGTGTGCGAGTGAAGAGAAAAAAAAGCCCTATTGACCTTCTTTTTCTCGTTCCTACTCCGCCCTTAAGTAATTTATGGATTTCTCCTAATTCCCTTTTGCTCCGCATCCTCGCTCACTTTTTCTATTAAGACGTTCGCGCCCGTTCCTTACCAACCGCCCGCTCCTTCTGCTGCGGCAATTTAACTTCCTTCTTGCCTTCCCTCTCCAATATTAATGCCTCTCCTCTCCCCTCTACCTCCGAATTTCCCCTCCGGACCCCTGCCCTTAACCCCCTCCTACCCGCGCTTTCCATCTTTTATCTTATTCCCCTCAAAAAAAAGACGTTGTGGTTTGAGGAACGGAATACATGTCACGTTGGTGAAAATTTCAAAAATTGCTCTTCAAATTTGATGACTCGTTAAACAATTTTATTTCTAAACGATTTAAGTTTTTCCTGGTGAATACTTCTGACAAATATTTCTCGGGTTTGCATCCAGGTTAAAGCTTTTATGTAAGCCGACGTTTCGGAAGACGACTTGTCTTCCATCCTCAAGGCTGTCAAGGCAAGGAGTGTGAAATTGAACTTCAATTTTATTTCTGTAGATTGTCAAAAGATTTTAGAAAAAAAGTGACCCGCATTTTATCTATTTTCGATCCTTCGCCTATTTTTGAGGTATTTGCGGTGAAAAGCCAAGTTATCCCTTCAACCCTTTCTCTGGTAAGTTGATGACGTCACGAGGCGCTCTTGCGCTTCTCCGCTGATCCTCAACCTCCTCTATCTCAAGCATTTACTGTACGTAAGTCGTTGTTTGCACTCTTTAGAGGGACATATACCCCCAGTGAAGGCTGTCATGTGAAAAAGAGGAAATGATTCGTCACTCCTATGACGTCATAAAAAGCCGACGGCAACTTTCGAGTTCTTTTGTTTCAAATTTACAAGGAAATGGCTGATGTGATAAGACTTTTGTGCACACTAACTTAACTCCCCCTTTCATCTATGGATTTATCTTAATAAATTATGATTTCGAACCAGAGTAAGCGATCACATTTTACCTTATGGACTGAAGGCTACGAAAATTAATTTTTCGAGCTGAACCTAGACATTGAATTTGAATATACCCATTTTTATTGGTTCTGTATTTATTGGTTATGTATATTTCTTTTTTTTTTACTTTTGCCAGCTTAGCATATTAAAAATTTTTAGCAGTGGGAATGAAGATTTGAGATTAGACTACTATTTAATTCATAAGCGAATCAACGCTATAATTTTAGTCAAATCGTTGTAGTCACATAAAAATGGTGATACAGTCGGCTTAAAAGTAAGGAAAGTTTTTTGCTTTGAAATTTAAGGGCTGAATATCTGCATTATTTTTTATTTAAATTTGCTTATAATCTCGTTGTATCTCGTATACTAAGGAAAAAATGTATAAAATATTTAAAAATATTCAATCATTACTCGCTCATCTTCATGGAATATTCTCATTTTTATGGGAGTAAAGAGAAGTGAGTGATTTTTCTAAGAACTATAATTTAACCCAAACAATTTCGATTCTTACTTCACCGGGATTCCTGTCAAGGCTAATGATTTTTTTCTGTATGGACATTTCGCACGTTGTATGGAATGTTACCGAGTCGTTATTACTGCATTAATATTCGTAAAGTGTTCGCTTTGAATCATGCAGTCGCGAATGTTCCTTCTTTATGGCTTTTCACTTTCCAATTCCTCCGCGTGTCCAGTTTCCCGATATGTCTTTGGCGTTGGCTCAGTGAAAATAACGCCACTTTTTCCTCCCGCAAAACCCTTGTTTCATCTCCTTGGCTTTAAAAACCTTTCTCTCTGCATATTTTGCTCGCTCTCGTTTCATTCACTTTCCCCTCTCCGGCTAATCCTCTTTCAAAGGTGAATATAAGAACCTCCCATACTATGATTAAAATACAAATGGGATTTTCCGCACTATATAATTTAACACTTAACGACGGACCATTGTTTCGACACTTTGTGTCATTTCCAAATTGAAAAATTAATGATTCCTTATTTTTCCCATCAAAACCGCTATATTTTCGGTTTATTATTTCATTTTTTTTTTCAATATTCAATGAAAGATTATAAGCCTAGCTGATCTCAGGAATATTTTCCACCACATTTCATTCAAGTTTTCGACCAATGGTATTCGGACTACTCCCCCATATGCCGATTTAGTTCGTGAATGGATATTTGGATTTATTTATCGTGATCGGCTGCCTCGTTTGCATCCGGGGAGCGATTGGATCGGAGCGGGGAACGGAAGCCGACGGACCCCCGCTTCGAGCCGGAACGGCAACCCCAGGGACACCCTCCTTCACAAACGCTAACCCGCACCGATCCACTGTGGAATCGAAAAAACGCGGTCAGAACCTCAGAAGCTTGGAATTTGTAACTTAGCAGAAACATTTTCAAACAATTTGTGCATAGAATTCCCCATTAGTGTTTTTTTGGGTCGTTTTTTAACAGTGTAGATGGGTCAAATTTGGACGAATTTCGCGAAAATCGCTCGCCATTGATTTTTCCTTGAAAATTGCCAATTTCATGCTCTACTTTAATGAACAACCTCGTGAATTAAATTCCATGCTTTTTTAAAATGCCGTTATTTCATTTCTATATGATTGTTTTCCGATGAATTTTATAACCGTTTATGTATTCTTACCAATGTGGTGGGCCCTTTTTCTAGCTAAATTTTACACTTATACAGCCTTGTCGATCAATTAGTGGATGAGATGGGTATTTGGGTTATACCACTGACTAGGGCACCCTTTAAAACCTATGGATCGACACATTTGCTGGTATGGTATTCTTTTTGCATCTTGGATGTGCCCTTGCTGGGTCAACGGTGAATTTTTACAAATAAAAGTGTTTTTCTAGCGCACAAAAACCTAAAAAAATGACATCTTTTTCAATGACATTCAGTCTTTTTTATATATCGAATTTTAAAAATTGAAACCCCATAAGGCACATTATAGATTTTGGTTTGGATCCACATTGTGAGGTCGAAAGGTCAAAATTTCAAAATTTTTATTGCACATTATCTTAAAAACATACAATCCTCCCCAATTAGTTGACCAATTTTCATGAATATATATCTCGTGAGGAATTGAACAAAATTAGAGGTCAAAAATGACACACGATCATTGGGGCAGTCTGCATACCGAGGAAAGGTATATTATACAGCCGAGTCCCTTGGATTGACTTGCACCACGCCATTGTACTGAGCTTATTCTTGAATGTGAATTTAAAGGAAATTTCTTCGCATATTCGCGGCTATGAATTTCTAATCGTAGTTTTTCCAGCGAGCGGTCGCCTCCGTTGGGTTCCGGCCGGAGCACCGCGTGGCCGCGATAAGCCCGTGCCCTCTTCATCCCCACGTTCAGGCGAAGGTCCATACATCCCTCCGTGCGCCACCGTTATCTTTGCACCAAAAAAATGGAATTAGACTGAATTATTGCCGCTGATCGATCAAGGGATGAGTCGGGTAGTTTCCACGACCCAACCGGTCGTTAAGGACAAAACCGGAATCAGAACCAAATCCATAAAAAATCACAACAAAATATGTTTTCCCAAAAACCATTCGAAAATCTTTCCAAGGTATGAATATAATTGAGGAGATGAGAAGCCATGGGGTCTAAGTGATTTTTTTTTTAAAAACAGATAAGGGTACCCAGTACAGACATTGAATGAAGAAATGCACAAAATATTGATGGCCTTTGAGTCTTCGAGTATTTTTTTGTGCTGACATCGAGTGGAAAATAAAATTAAGTAAACAATTTATAGTTAATCTCTTTTGTTTTTTTACAAAATTTCTGTACATAAAACTGTTAAGAAAAAAATCACTTCTACCCCTTGGATTTTTACCCACTCAGCTATAATAATTTGAATAAATGAGGACCGTTTTTTTCAACCTCCCATGGGTCATGGACAGAGGACAATGTGGTTGCTAAAAAATTATTTCATTGATAAATATTGAGCACACTTGTGGTGGCCTTTTGGCATCATGAACTCGGCGATTTAGGAATTGGTCGTGGCTGTGGACAAGCTTTACTATACGTCCTTCATAGGATAATGCCACCAATATAGGATATGCTCCAGTCATTTTTAAGATAAATTATTGAGTTATTTTGGGTTGTTGTTATGATGACTCAACAAAATCACTCATGATGGCTTTGGAAAATTAATGTTAAGGAAAGATTTTGCGTAGAACCACAACCGAGAAATTGTTACTGGAACCGAGCTGGAATATCACCCGACAACATAGGGAAACCTAGAAATGTTTTCTACATTCAATTTTCTTACCCTTCTCGTTTACCGACCAGTCGTACCTTTTCATTCCTGCTTCTAAGCCTGCGTTTATTTCAAATTTAATTAAATTTTATTCAAGCCCACCAAAGTGAGGAAGCTTCACCGTATACATTGGATTTCTTCAGAGTTTGGCCCTTAACGGCCTTCTTGGAGATTCATATTAAATTGGATATGAAGTACATTTACTCACCTAAATGACGTCATTTACTTAAATTATGTTACACATATATAGGCGATTCTGTCATTGTTAACCGGAGGTCGGCTTTAAAATCGCATGCATTAAGGTCCGTTTACACCGAGTAATATGTTATATAAACAATTTACGTATAACTTGTTCCACTAAAAAGTTAAAAATCCGTGCGACATGTTTAACGGATTTATAACGCTCCCGAAGCAAATGCTGCGGGTCAGTAACATGTAAAATGTTACGCGGATTTACAACTTTTTCGTAAAACAATTTATATGAAACTTCTTTTGTATAAAATGTTACACAGTATAAACGCACCTTTATGTACTTTTGTGTAAAAATTGTGGACTCGTTGGAAAAGGAAATTGATGCCTTTAGTTCTTAAAGAAGATAGCCGAAACAATATCCAAACGGGTCGCAGTACGACATGAATGCGTGTAATTTATTCATGACATACATGTTTGCACTTTGATTTGCGTATGGCTCTTCTAAATTCAATTTTCTTTCCCTCCTCGTTTTCCAACCAGTCTTTTTGCCTCTTTCTCTAAGCCTACGTTTATTTCAAATTTTCCATATCATGCATGCACTTTGATTTGCACATGGCTCGTTTCCTGGCAATGAGCTCCAAAACTCAAAGGAGGCCTAAGATGTGATCACACTACTAATTATTTTTGTGGCACATATTAACATAAATTTTAAACCAAATGTTGCGAGTTTTTGAGATATAAAGTGTGGAAAAGATGCTTTAGAGGACACTGGTAAGTATTCTGCGCATAATAGCCAATAAAATGTTTGCACTGCAACCCTATAAACAAGTGCACTATGACCGAGTGCTCAGATCCCTCCGGCAAAGACCTTAGTGGTGTCTTCTATCTACCAATCCTTCCTTATCCCATTGGCTATCCGCGAATTATGCTGCTGACAGCAGAGTCGCTAAATAACCAACATTTTTTAGCATTCCTGAAGCAATCTAATTTCATTCGTACTCCCTCCGATGAGCTCAGTAGATACGATTCAGGGTTACGTACCTATCGTGATAGCTGAAAGCTTTTGATCCTGATTTTTTTAACCCTTACTTTGCCTTAGAAAGGTTTGATTGATCACATAGGTTGCGAGAACCAGGAATATAATTAGGCGTATTACGCCAGCGAATTTACTCTCCTGACGATCACTTTGATTAATCACGGCCTTAGGCAAGTATGCAAACAAAGCAACCAATCGGTGGGCTATAACACGAAATCAATGTGAATTGAAATTTAACTACCCTTTCAGATATTGGAATCCTACCTGTGTAGCGAATTTAAGTCCCCTTTTCACCATGTATTTTATAGAATTTTTTTCAGTCGATTTAATTATGGATTCGGAACTGGCGATACCAGGACATAATCATTCGATATTTGATGCGAATATTTCTATTGAATTAAATATGTACCGCCATTACAATTAAATTTGATCTCGACGTTAATTACAGCGGTAGCATAATAAAACATAGATGCTTAATTGAAGTGATAAAATAGCAAGTTTCGAGCCTAATGTATATGAAAAATGGATCTGGAATACTATATTTTTAAAATTCACTCTATTTTGCCGTATCCAAATCGAGAACTTAACTTTAATGCACGGTCTATTTGCTGCGAAATAATCACTAATCATCAGTTCTAATTCCACTGGTATTTACCACCTTTTGTAGAAAAATGTTAGGATTGCGGAGTATCAATGCGCCAATGGTTGATTTTAACACAGTACTCTGAGGAATATTTTTATTCCAATTATTTTGTTTTCTACGCGTGAGCAATTTTGTGCAGCTTTTGATGTTACAACGATATTTACGGTTTTAATTCCCATGCACCATTAGGATAAATGGCGTGCGCTCTATTTTTGATATTGCGCTTTAACACTTCGCTTTTATTTTCGATGTAACACATCCGATCACCGACACGAATCCTCAGTTAGTCTGGGGACATGTATTTTTTAAATTTAGGCTGTGATATAAAAAGGCGCGGAAGATACGTGGATATTTTGGATCCAAGTGATTTACGACATCCGCCCATTAATTTCTTGAATTCGCAAACAGATCACGTACACTGCGGGGTCCACATCTGTCAATTTTCGCGTCGTTTATTCAAGTTTTACGCCGCCGGAGTGTTTTATTGTCTCCCAAGCCCTGCAAATATATCATATTCTGTTATTGAATGCTTTTAAAACGCCCACCATGTGTACGATCTGGGGTATTTTCCTTGTCATTATTAGTGGCTATCTTGGCCATTATTGTAAGCTTTCTTGGTCATTATTTTTGGTTTCCTTGGTCATTGTTATTGACTTTATGCCTCATAATTTAGATTTTTATATCTGTATTGTTGCCTTTGAAATCCCAATACAAACAACTGCTACAACGTTTCTCTCCCAATACTTTCATGCAAATATAATTTTGAGATATTTGAAAAGGAGTAAAACTTCTAGGTAAGATGCCAATTGTGAGTGGGCACTGTGTTTCATTAACGAAGCTTATTACGGAATCCAGGAATGGCATCCAAAATCTTCAAAAATATAATCTTCTAATTATTATTATTTAATGTTAATTTGGCGCTAGTATAATTAATAATATACAAGTCTCACATAGTTTGGAATTAGTGTTTTTTGACGTTCAAGTGAAAGGAAGGAAGGTTTTTGTGAGAGAATATTGTTGGCTGGAGTGTTATAGGTTCTAGTAAAACGGGTGCCTCTTTGCAAATTTATATTTTTCAATAAAATTAATGTGATTATAATAGAATATGATTTGTTCTTAACATTTATGGCTACTATTGTGGAATTTTTTAAGTTTTAAATATCCTCAGAAATAAAGAGGCCAGGGAAGTTAAATTTTCGTATGTGGTGCGTTTATAGTGTAAAAGATGTTATATGACTACTAAAAAGGCCTATAAATGTAATTTGTCGGTCAAATATGCAAAAAAATGTATTTACATAATTGGGTCATATGCGAGTGATAGGACCGATGTAATTGGAATTTATGTTGAAAAACTAATGACTAAGTTGCTTGAAATTAGATGTATTAATGTAAGTGACATTTTCAGTCCATTATCAAACGGGAAGGAAATAAGGGCCACCTGTCACATTGCTCCTTCATTTTAGTACATGAGAAAAGCAAGGGAAGTCTATAACAATCGTTTAGTAGGTAATTAGTCTACCTCTTTAAAATTTGAAAGTCTCCGTTTAACATAACGTGCAACTACTGTTTCATTTTCCAATGAAGTTAAGTCAATCGAAACAAGTCTTTTAGGATACACATTTTTTACTTGGAAGGGAATCAAATATTTTCAAAATGAATTGACCTCAATTCTCGGATTAAACATACAATTATCATAGACATATTGCAACTTGTATTTTTTAATACTGCTGCTACGAGTGCTAATTACATGATCCAAAATGATACACGATTGAATGATTATAAATTAGCCGATTGATTCAATTAGTTCTGAGTACTCATTGCTAATTTCAATTTATTATTTTATATTTCTAAAATATGACTGACGAAAAAGGAGAGCGGTCGTAATTTTTAAAAATATACCTATTTCATGCAAGCGTATGATTTACTAAATTTTTATATTTTCCATATCAATACGAATTTTATGCTTGAATGTTTGTCCTCAGCACATGGTAATTAGGTTGCACCATTAGATTAATTTGTATATGTAGGCCTATGGAACGACCCCATATTTCTCAGAGTAATAGCAACTTTTTACAAAAATGGCCTTAAAAATTATGCGATGTCATTACTAATATTATCACTGAAATTCAAAGATACCTTAATCACGTAAGTTAGGACGAATTTATGATTGTTATTTGATTTTATAAATTCTCCTTCGGCTTTTTCTATCGCTTTTTATGATATTACACCTCTTATTTGAAACCTATTTGTCATTTTTTACTGCTGGGCCCCATTTGATCCATCTACGGATGATATCCGAGAAATCCATTCTTCCACCCCTGCACTCCATATTGCAAGCAGCTGACATCTTTTAGCGGAGTGTCCCTCAGTGTCTCTGTCAATACTCTTTCCTGCCACCGCATATCTTCGATCAGAAGACGGGATTGGAAGCAGTTCTCTCCGACATGCTTCAAAATGCAATTCGAACGCCTCCTCCGGCCCGAATTGAAACGGATAGAATTGGATCTTTTTCCCTGTCTACCTCCTTTAGTTTCCGATAACTTTTACGCCAAAAAAACCTAATTCTTAAGTCTTTATTTTTTCAGCTAACCGCGTATCTGTCGGTGGCAACGTTAGGGCTTATCGATAGATTTTTTCGCCGTATCGGGTCTTGGTGAAAAGACAAAAAAATTGAATTGGCACGGGCATTAGGTCCATTTTTTTTATAATAACAGGCTGAGAGAATTTTTGGACCCCTTGTAATGCGGCTTAGAGGATCTGTTCTTTTATTTAAAAAATATAAACCACTCTAGGATCTATTTTTCATTTAATAAATATGAACAACTAAGCATAAAATTCATAGCCTTTTCTGCATTATTGCATTGGTATAGTTGAAAAGAATATGAAATATTTTTCCCAATGGAAGAAAAAAATCTCCCAGAATATATCCCGCAATTAACATCGGTTCTAAAAATGAGTCTTGTTAAACTTAAACTAAGTCCGCTGAAAAAATCTTTAATCTTAATCATAATTTAAAAAATACATGCTTTGGCACTCATTCCGGGATCTTCCTGATTATCTCTTTGGTTTTTTCAACATGGGAAATTGTAAAAAAAAGTCATTTCCCACATATGTTACACTTTACTACCGTATTTTTTCAGTAATTGTAAATAATGTTAAAATGGAATAAATATATATTAATATTTCATAAAATGAGGAATAGTTGAGTTATGAGTAGTTGTAATCCAATTTTTTAATCAACATAGATAAATTTAGAGTAGAGTATTCTAGTATTCTTATTTATGTATTAAATCTTGCTGATTGAATTTTAGCACGGCTGGTTTGTAGGAGCAAATAGGGTTTATATTTGCTTGCGGCATTGAGGTATGGCGTCTAATATTTATTCTACGACTATGATAAACGTCGGCGCGCTAGGATTTAATCAGATGTAAATATTCAAACGAGGAAGTTGTGCGTAATTAACTATAATGACTTTTATCAGCGTGACCTGAAAAGATGTTACAATCTATTCAGTGCATAAAATACCGTATTTCTATTTGTTATATTTAGTATTTTTTAAATTTCATTTCTGATCTTAGATTATTGTAATACCAATACTGTTTATAAGGCTAAACCATTCTCCTCTAATTCTATATCGTAAACACCCATTATATTTCTTTGATGGCGTGATTATTTTAAAACTTAACTTATAATGGCAAAACAAAGTAAAGGAATACCTATTTATTCTAGTAGAAAAATATATCTGTTTGAAAGTTCTTTTTGCTTAATCATTTACTTATCTCTTCAAATGAGGATAATATATTATAGTGTATAGCATACGCTGACTAAGCCACAAGCCTAATAATTAATTAATAAAAATTAATTAATAATTAATAAAAAAAGTACAACGGTCGCTTCCTTGGCCACCTCACCTTGAATGTACTTTTGTATGGGGTGTCTATAATTTTTGTACATTTATATTGTAGATAGAGAAGGTTATTATTAAGATGGTAGTGATATAAACCTCATTCCTTAAAAAATCAATCAAATAATGTTTCAACAAGTGAAAGCGACTTCTGTATTTAAAACAATGTAAAAATGCTATAATTTTTCTTTACTATCTCTAAGTTTTATTCTCTTGCACAATCGTTTACTTAGTAAATTCTAAGTTTGCAATACATAATGCTCTTTGTAGTATTTTACAATGGCGTATCTGAATTAAGCTAGGGTTATATTATTAAATCACTATCATTAAATCATCTGTAAATGATTTTTGTGAGCATCAATTACTCATTCCAATGATACTATCTTCAGCATTCAATTCTGATATGCTACTATTGTAGCTGCGTAGTTTTTAAATGGCTCAATAGCAATGCATAGCTACCATCGCTTATTTTTTAAATATTTATGTCATGATATGTTATGGGAGCTTTTATGCTTACAATATTCGTCAAAATTTTAATTTCCTTCCTTGTACGATCTCTTTATTCATTTCCGTGAGGCTAGTGAGGATTTTTTTCTGCAGTCAAACGTAAACAGTTTTACGTGCCTGGAGAAGGTCTCCTCTTATTTGCCCTTGCAACTTTGGGCCTTTTTTTCGGATAATTAGTTGTCTTGGGACTCTTCGTCTACTTTATACGCTCTTCACACTTCATAACAACTTTTCATGTCATTTTCATATTTCATCATCCCTTATCTGTTATTCAGAAAGTTTTGAAAGTTTTCTCTACGCATTTTTAACTATTCTTTCTACTCGGCCGTCGTGTTTTATTTTTATATCATATGCTCTTCTCATTATGCTCTACTACGATTGCTTTCGTCTCCTTACCATCCACAACCTGTTTTATTGCCTTCCTTCCAGCATATTAGCAAATAGTTTCTCTTTTATGTGTGTAGTCAGTATCCAACTTAAGTATGACTTTTAAAGCCTGATTTAGTTTTCTTCACATATCCTCTAACTTAAGAAATAATGTGATTGTATATATTGAAAATTACTCCCATCCTTTCAAATTGACTGATAACTCTCAAACTTTCATATGCGCCAAAAATATAAACTGTTCGTTAAAAGTATTGAGATTTTATATAATCAGTTAGAACTATTTCCAATTATTATTCAACAACGATTTTGGAGTGTCCTGAAAATTCCCAAGAAAAATTTTGTTTCCCTCAATAAAAGCATATGCATTTTTAAAATGTTGAAGTTTCCCTTACATTTTATAGGACTTTCCCGTTTTTTAAATATATTTTGGAGTGATTGAAGGATTTCAACCAATATTCTTCCAGCCGAGTTTTCTCATTTTCCGTATCTATTTCTATGTCCGTATGCATTGTTATTACGCCGACACAGTCACCCTCTGCGTCCCGGTTGGGTCCCTGTTATGCTACCTTATCCCCTTAATAGTTCCACGGCAAACTGCATTAAACCCTGGAGGTAACATACACGAATCACCATTATCACAACACCATCAGCTGAAATATATAATACAAATTCCCAGATAAGGAATAAAAGGGAGAGGAACAAATGATTAAAAAAAATCGAAAAAGAGGACGTTGCCGGGGTTGATGGAAAAAGCCATACGTCAGGGATTAAAAATGTGGCCTTTTCTATTTATATCATTTGTTTCCATCCTTTTTTTTCTTATCTTTGAATTGATGTACATATTTATTTATAAATATTACATTATATTATATGTATCATTCTTTTCTCTCTCCCATTTTTGATTCACAAAATCCTTAATGCTCATCAGATGAATCGAAGTCAGCTGTTTATTACAATTCGAAGGACTTTATAAATGAAGTTACGAGTGCCAATTAATTGAGATATACCATCTCCGCTACTTATGTAATTAAATTTGTAACTGTTTGATTGCTACTAGAGAGTGTATATGATAACTCTCATCATAAAATCTAAGAGCTAAATACTTGGTCCCTGTCATTGATGATTTGTTTGGTTTTACTTCCTAATTAAAATGGCTATCAGAAACTTGTTTTTTGAATTCTTTAAATACTTGTTTTTGACTAAAGATTGATCTCCAGAAATTAATCACTTGGTTCATGGACTGAAAAAATCATTTTACGTAAAGTTTCGATGACTTTACTTGGATCATTTACCGGCTGCTTTACGTCAAATACATATATCTCATCGCGAATGAGAGGTTTTCCCGGTTATTTGCGCAAGATCCACCCCTCAACCTCCCTGAGTCTTCTAATATTCCTTCGCGTCATTGAGGGCCCCTCCTGGCTAATGGCCCCACCCCCTCCGACACATCTCCTCCGCCTGCCCTCAGACACTTGACCTCAATCTTACGGCGTCGCAAAAAGGTGGAAGTTTTCGAAATGCGACCGGATACCGATTTGTTAAGATCAACAACTCATTCGTATCTCGAGTACTTAAATCATGGGGACTGCATATGGGAGTTCAATTCCATGCCATTCTAATCGCTTTTGGAAACCGACTAAAATGAAATGTTTGAAAACCTTTTCGCGGCCCGGCTATCGGTGCCAAGCGATCCACTTTTTTCAATATTTTTCAGCATGGTGTTTGCTATTTAGGAGAAAATCTTTGGAAAGTTATGCATTTTTTTAGATCACATCATCACGAACATAAATATCTGTCTAATTCAATAAATATACCTTATTTTCCCGTGAAACTCGGATCACTTTTTCCATCATCGACGCGAGAGAAGATTTTTGTAAATCCATTTAAACATGCGTCGGATGACAACACATTTAGATACCAGCTTGTGGATTCTCTTTTTTATATTCGTGACTCGACCTAAATTCCTTCTTACCCAAATTATTTCCAAAGAATTCAAATTAATTCGCGAACAGAGTCATCTGCGAGCCACAACAAACATAATCAAGTGTTGCCATTGCTGTGGTTTCTAGATGACACTCCATGTTCATGATGCTCGAAAAATTACTCAAGTCAAAAATGAATTCATTTCCTGATTACCTCGAGGAATACCTTCGTCAGTCAGGAGCATGGCTGATAAATAAATACTGTATTATGAATCAAGTCAATTTTTTCGTTTAATGTTACTGTTTAGATGAGGAGACTCATGAAAATCTTAATAAAAAGGCGGAACAAGCTTATAGACCGCATATTCAAACATGATTGCCTGATGAAGACAATCTTCGAGGGACGTGTGGATCGCAAGAATGGAAAAGGAAGGTCTCGAACAAAATATATATATAACAGATACAGAAGGACTTGAAAGAGAAGAAATATGTGGGTGTGAAGAGACTAATTGATGAGAGAATTGAGTGGAGAGCTGTGTCAAACCAATCTCAGGATTGTTGACCAGTGATGATGATAGTGATGATTTTGTTACTCTTGAGTGTAAAAGTTGCAACCGGTGAATTCATTAAAAAAAGAGAAATTTTGGAAATCGAATTATATCCTCCGATCACGAAAAGAGCGATTTTAATTTCAAGGATTCAATGATTTATTAAGAATTTTCTAAGTTGCGCTACCGAACATTATACTGTTGTTTTGAAAGTATTGTATACTCTCTAGCTAAATTACAAAAAAACATTATGCTACTGGACTAATGTAATAAATATTTATGCTGGAAATCTTTCAAAATTCACAGAAAAGTATAAAGAGTGATTTTTCTACGCTTTAATGGAGAATTTTGAAATTTTTGTACCGACAACTGTAACGATGGGGATAAAGAATCTTCAAAGTGCTATTATTAGCAGAATTACTGCGTCGGTAGCCCAAATTATTATCATGCGTGTATTGTCACGATTAGGGATGAGAAATTTTTCTCACCGTCCTTAATGCAGAACACGATCATTGTCAGTGAGTTTGTGAGGATGAATTGCTGTGTCGTGATTGCTGCTCGATTCCACAGGGTTTTTCAATGTCTGTACACTTCACTCATGAAATGCATTTCTCATAACATATAAAAATCAATTAGATCCTATTTTTATCAATTTTTATTTACTCAATGAGTGACAAGGAAAACTGCGAGACTAAATAAGGAATTCTATATTAAGGATCAGTTTCGAAATAATGAAAAAAAACTTTTCGCCAATAAAGACGCTTTAGAGATATAATGTAACCTTACGTTATACCCCTGTACTCATTTGTGTTTACAGTAGTAATTTCAGTAACAATGGAGGGCGTGGCTTGGTGGAAATCCTTTATCGTAGGATTTGAAGGAATAAAAACTTTTTCCTCATGGTAATTATTTTGTTCAACCACGGTTTCGTTACAGCGTAACATTTTCATGGTTGAGTGTTCATAAAATTGAGCAGTATATACCTATATTGGGTATACCTAATGTTCAATTTTCTTGTACTCCTCACCTTGGAAATGTAATGCTTTAACGAAACCATCGTCGGACGATATAAATTACCATTTGGAAAAACAAACCTGTTCCATCAGCTTCTACAGTAATAATTTCTTTGATTGACATCTCAAGCAATCTTTGCATTATTTAAGAATGCAATCGCTACTGCAGGTACTCGTGTATAATTCAGTTGCTACTGTTGGCACACAACTAGTTCGGGAGAGACTCGTACGAGTGAGTGAGGAATCATGGACGGATAAAGGAGGAAAAAGAAAAAAAAATGCCTGCGGTTATCTCTCTCTCTCTCTGGATGCCGCAGGGGAAAATTTTTCACGTTTCCTCCACCACCAGCATCTGCATCCATTGTCTGCGGAGTCGTGTTGAAGACAAAACCCTGCTGCGATGACTCTCCGTCCCAGTGCTCTCATTGCTGGAGACGTACCTACTCCATTTTTTTATTCATCCTTCCTGTCCTGCGGCAGGCCGTCATTTGCCGCTCTGGTTATTCGCTCGCGGCCGTGAGGAGGTGCAGTTCTTGCTTGCATTAGGGGTGCGACTGGAGCCAGGGTTGGCGAGGAAAGGGGAGAGAGTAGTTGGGGTTCCGCCGGACAAAAGTGAGGGAGAGGTCTGGTGTTTACAGCTGGTTCCGAAGGGTGATTATGAACCTCGTTTATTCACTCCTAAGGTCAGCATCAATCAAGATCTATTCTACCAAGGCGGGAATCACTCTGTTGATTAAATGCATCTGATTTTCAACGCCGTCCACAGCAAAGGGCTAAGGATTTTTTTTCCCAACTACTTACTTATTGTAACTATGAATGTCGCCGTGAGCTTTACAGATTTCTTGCTGATATATATATTGTGAAAACTATTTATTCTTCCACACATTCACGTGATTGAAATAGTAAAAAAGTTATAATCTCATTATTTTTTAACTTAAGACGTTTTTGAGTTTTGTCAATTTTGACCAAAAGTTTAATCCTAAAATTTATTCACGACGAATTAATATTTTTATGAAATTTCAAAATTAATATGGCAATAAATGATAGCAATATTTGTTGTGAAATGGTTGTTGAATGAGGAAAATGCAAAATATTGAATGGAGTTACGTACTTCAAGTACAATTTACCGCTAATGGTTCGACATTGGAATGTTCTACGAATTTGAACATAATGACTGTTACTTCAAACTCAAGTATTGTATTGCACTACAAATGACACATTTCAGTTCAGCTTTCCTTTCTACTCGTAAAAAATAGTAAAATTATTTTTTATCTCGTCTATCTTGCCCCTGATTATATGAGTCACGGAAACTTTTTTTTGCATATTCTTCCCTTCTTATTTTTCTGTCTATCGTAAATTATTGGCATTCACTTCCTTCTCTACTCCTTTTTCACATTCTGTGCATTTAATATTGCATTTATTTAAGCAATCCATGAAGTATTTAAGTATATCTGCATGCAGAATTCACAATATTTTCTTTGAGGAATTTTTCTAGGCAATAACCTCAAAACCGTGAATTTAATTTCAACCATACTTCTTTGTTTTCATTTTAATCGTTAGACATTATTAATCACTATTTTCCAAGGTTACCAGTTTTGATATATGGTTTAAAAATACCACACAAAATGTATACCTATGGAACACTCTGCTGATTGACAAACCGTTTATACTCTTTAAAGATCAAAAATGAATAGCAAGGCGTACTGATCTGTAACATTTAAAATGCCGTTGAATTCGTGAATTCGCAGCAATACCACAAACTTTCCAAAATAAATTTTTAACGTACAACGTACTATGCAACAAGCATATCCAGCAATGAGATCTAATTTTTCTGTAACATTGAGCATTCTCGCCCGGGAGACTTTCATTTGATACTGTACTTGTATTTTCAAATTTTTGCCCGCTCTGGAGCCCTCTTGACATTCGCATTAATTTGTGCATGCGTGAGGTAAAAAATTTCAAATTTCCAATTACCCAATGGTCTTATTTTGCATGAAAAAGCTATACTTTGCCTTGTCACTAGCATTCCAACAGCATTTGGCATCACGGAAGAAATCATAATCTCGTATTTTGGTGGAAGACTCATTCATTCATTTGCAGTTTCAATTCAGCGATGATGACGTTCATTCAGAAGAGGTCTGCGACGTTAACCTTGATCCTCCAATGCTTCAACAAAGTTCAAAAAGTGTTTCCAAGGACCAACATTTGGGTGCATTCCAAGCGTTCTGCAACTCTTCGCTCGAAAATGACCCTGGAAAGGGAAGGAAAACTCTTCTTGCCGAGGAGTCGGAACGGGAGTATACGGGCTGGGAAAAAACTGCGCAACGGGGCCCGTGAGTGCGATTTTCCCAAGGATTTGACGGTGCTCCGCCAGAGAAGTTCTTTCTACCTTTCTTCATTCTTTTTTTTCCACGGGGCAGGGCAGAGGCAACAAAATAATTGAGTTCATAAAAGTCGGCTGTTTCGGGCGTCGTCACCTGAAAAGACCCCCTTTACATGATTAAGGGCACGAAGTTCCTGCCCCCACACCACGCCAGTTCCTCATTAAATTTGTTCGGAACTGTCTCGTCCCTTTCGGCTAAGCATTGTTAGAACTTGGGGGAACCGACCGGTTTGGTTTTTTTTAAATAGACTCTTAGCCCACCCACTCACTAGGTTACCTTATTTTGCCGAAGTTTAGCGAAGTGTGTGGCTACAAGAATAGACGATTGAGTTACCACGAAAACTTGTTTAGTTATGGGCCTTGTCCGGTAAAACACTGTGGAGTAAAAAAATAGGAAGCACATGGCTTTAGTTGCGCAAATCAGTGTTTTATTCGTTACGTTGATCCTATTTTTAATCCATTATTTTATATTAACTCTGTGAACTTATTTTTGTACCGACTTCGTATTTTTGGGAATTTCTCCGTCTCATTCAAAACTGTTTTCTGTGACATAAAAATCAATTCTTTGCATGGTTTTTTTCAGTGCGTGCTTATTTATTTACTTATAGTCACACCACCGAAAACATCGCTACTTGACCTTTGCATAGGCGTACGCAAATATATATATATATATCCGTGTTATGCATATACATATTTACAGATTATAATAGTATTTACTTATAGATAAAACTTCCTTGCTTCCTTTTATTTCGTAGAGTAAATGAACAATTTAATTTAATTTCTCAATTTAAACTTAATTTCCATAATTTTCCAATTTTTATGAGAAATGTAGTATAAATTATAAGAGTGCTCAAGTTAGAGATCGTATAATTACGGTGGAAGCAGCTTCCAGTGGGAGATAAGGTACTAATGTATATCGAGATAATCATGCTCTTTTTCCCTTTGAAATTGGATGTTCTACTTAATATTACATTTGAACTTGCAGATTTCTTAACCATCATTTACTTATTGGCTATCTAAACGAACAAATTAATATTTTGGAAATTACATCAATTATTGATATTAAAATCTTGGAGCGCCACTTGCCTAAGAGGATTTTTATACATGTATATTGCCTCCTGAAGCAGTCGTCACCTAGAAAGATTGCGAAGGTATTAGTCAGCCTACGAAATTTTTGCTCCGTGAAAAAGCGTAGTAGTACTTTTTTTAGCACGTCATATTTTGTATGCCATTTTTGCCTTTTCGGGTATGTTTATGAAATGGTTAAATATATTTTCAGTGATTCCTTCCATTACGGCTGGATTTGCTAGCATATGTGTTACCGTTTACTATAACCTAAAGCAGCACAGAAAATTTAGTCGCACACAAGGGAGTCAACGGGGACATATTAATTACAAACACATTCAATAATCAGCTGCAAAATTATTATTGATCAAAAGTGAGGCTCTCTCTCTCCTTGTTTTCGTGGGTTTAATATAGTACATGATGGGTTTTAGGAAGGAAAAATGCGGCCCATGTTTTAAGTAAACACCCCTTTGCTATTCTTAGTATTTAAAAAAGTACATTTTGTTTATAAATAGAATTTTTTTTACGGGATTCATTA
The DNA here is from genome assembly GCF_921293095.1 of Ischnura elegans. Taxonomy (NCBI): domain Eukaryota; kingdom Metazoa; phylum Arthropoda; class Insecta; order Odonata; family Coenagrionidae; genus Ischnura; species Ischnura elegans. Next base: position 100,523,816 of record NC_060248.1, on the reverse strand, counting down.
CTTTTCTCCAGCCCCTGGACAGATATTTGCCTTGCCATTTCAGTTATACATGAGAAGAAAAGCTTTAAGTGTTTAATTTTATGCCTCCCTTTTTGTTAAGGTATTTAGGAATTCTGCATGCAGCCTCCCATTATGAATTCATGAAAATATCTGCGATGGATAAAGTAATTTAGTAGGTACCTGACAGTACACAAAAATAAAGGAATATGCTGCGGAAGTGGGCGTTGATAGCTCTGATTTAACACTGATTTAAATGTGTATTTATGAGTTAAAGTAGCTGCGCATTTATTTCCGTATTTACGGATATGGTTATGGTATATTTTAAGGTTCAAGTGAGCTTTTTGTCTATTCTTCAAATATTTATTGATTTCTGTTCTATAAATTGCCGCTATTGTACCGTAATTCTCTGTAAACGAAAAAAGTCATTTGAAAAACTTGGCTGTGTATATTTTACGTGTTGCTATGCGAAAATGCTTTTTTATCAATATATTTTCTATCTTTCAACAATCTGTCAAGAAACCAAATACATTTTATGCATGGATACAAACTTGTTTCCTTATTGTTTAATGCTTATTCGACTATCGTTTACACTTAATATAAGATAATGTAAACTTAAATTTTCCGTGAAGGATAACTTCATGACCGTGACCTTGGAATTATAAGGCATTGCCATCACAAGAGGTGAACTACTAGGGCTGCACGATAGAGGAAAACGGACACAGCAGTAGGAAAATCAGGAAGAGAATTCCGTTAACAACAGAGGCGGGCGTGAACAGCATTGAGCTGATTAGGGGATCATAAAGTAAGAATTTAAAGAAAATGCTTGTAAATAGTCTTGAAATGAATGGCCTAATGGTGCGGGAACGTGGAGGTTGAGGAAGGAGGACGAGGAGTAACTACAAGCGTTCTCGATACTCAGCTGTAGAGAAGAACGGAGAGATTTTAATGAAAAGTAAGAGGAATTACTACACATGGTAGAAGATAGAATGAAAGGGAGTAGGTCTAATCGTGAATTGGAGTTGAAAATCTAAAATGGGAGGGGTGATGGCAAGAATAATACGCAAATGCTTAATAAAAACCTGCCTTAAACTTCCAATCCTCGTTGTGTTCGAGAAAATCTGGGCGTGGTAACTCGTAAAATGGAGAATATCCTAGCATTCATTTGCATTTTTCATATGCCTAGACCGGCTTCGTCATCGTAAAAGTCTATATAATTTCTCATGTGATTCCCAGCTCAAATAGCACGGAAGCCTCTATTTTTAAGACCCCGGCTATCAAGGACGGCAAAAAAAATGAAGAGGAATTATTTAAACTTAAGAGGGCTCATACCTTCTACTCAATCTGACTTCTTTGGTGGCAGATCACTCGTCAAGAATTTGAGTTATTATCTTGAAATGTTGATACTCTGCCCAGCCTTGCCGTCTTGTCTGAATTTGACGTATAATAACTGCATCTGCGTAAAGTTAAATTTTAATTGCCAAAATGATGTAAAATGCATTTTCAGGCATGTCATATTTCAAAATTTCTCCGAGATCCCCGTTTCCTGTGGGGGTAGCCCCCCTAACTCCTCTCATACCCCCAAAGACCCCTCAACCCCCCTCCAAAGCATATTCCTAGTTACTCCACTGATGCCCAGGCTATCTAATTAAAAACATGTGGCCTTAAGCAGAAGTTAGAAAGTTATACGTCAGTATTTCTTCGGTAATATCTTTTTTTATATTTTTGAAATACAGACAAGTTTTAACAAAGATATATGCCATTAGTACTGAAAATATTTCGTTGGAAACATAAATTTTGAATGAGTTATATGTCACCAAAAAGACAAAAGACACCTGTCGAGGGAGAGGTATACGTGCCCTCAGCTTGAGATACGGACAAATTCTTACGAAGATTTATTCTACCTATCTTTAAAATTTGATCGTGAAAGTATAGGTTTTAAATGAGTTATATAGGTCACCGAAACCTTGAAAAATAATTAACTCTAAAATATATTCGTAATTTCCAATTTTGGAGAGGGGAGCATATTCTTCGCTCAGATTTAACTTCCGACCAGCATGTCACCGAAAAGGCGAAATACTCCCGGCCGAGGGAGAGGCAAGATTTCCCACACTAGCTGAAGTTGGAGCTCATATGCATCTGTCATTCGAAATGTTAATCATTGGTGACATTAGTTGCACCCCGAGGTCGTGCTCCCATTATAACTTTCGTTCACGGGAACGGTGTTGCAATAAGCACCAACCGCCGGGCGACTCCCCGGGACACCAGACCACTCCGCTCGCAAACTCGGAAGATGTAGCTGCAGCTCGACTGCCTATTTACAGGGTGCTCGCCCGTTTTTCAATGGGCCCGACGAAGATATTAAACCCCATTTCCTCTCGCCCCAGGAAGACCTAAAGCGGTTGAATCTCGCATTTCATCCGCGTTTTATGAGTGCACATTACTACGAGAGTGCCGTGGGCTCGTTTCATTTGTGGTCATCCCAGTCATTTCACTCCCCTTTCGCCGCCACCACCACCACCAACGGCAGGTACCTACTCGCGTTCTCGCGAAATCGTTGTCATGTCCGCCGATGTATGTACGAGCTTTCTAAATTTCATTTCAATGCCGGGCGTGTGTATGGGAGGAGTGGCGGTTTGTGTCGTCATCAATGGTCGGGCGTGAGGTTTTATTTTTTTATGCGGTGGCGGTTTTTGGTGCCTTTGTCATTTCAAATTAGGCTTATTCGGTATTCCTTGTATCTCTCCGCGGTTCTGTGCTCTCCATTTTATCTCTCTCTCTCTAGTCACCCAATGTCGCTCCTCTAACGCTTTCCGCGTTCCAGCGATATGAATATTAGATATCCATGGCATCCCGCCTCGGGTTATTGTATTCAAATACCCATGCAGTGGATGCTGAAAAATTATTCAAAGAATCTTCTCCGCTTATAACTCAACGCGAATCCTCCACTTGACCTCCGGTAGTTAACCTACTCCCGCAATGCGTGGGAACGACATCGCTTTTTTCGCATGTAGTTCGTGTGTGCACACACTACTGCTCTCTGCTTCCCGTGTTATCTTCACCCGTTTCATAATTGATGGGGCGGACAGATTATTTCACTCGCACGTTCGTTCGCTTTCATCGACTGACGAATTTTAAAGGGGCTATATTTCCTCCACCTCACTCTCTCGATCCCAACTTGGCGTTCCGTCCATTTTTTTCAAGTTTAAATATCCACACCCGAGCGAGATTTTTATGCCGTGTTTGGTTTAAATTTGCCACTTGTTGTCTTTATATTCTCCCCGCCTTAGGTCCTGAGATGGCGCTTTGCGTATATATATATATATAAAATCAAGCTAGCAGAGCTGGTCATTGTGTTTCCTTATCAAGGGATGTTTTTCTACGACCTACTCCGGGTTCCATTCGCGGGAAATTTCGATTAAATCGTGAAAGGAGGAGTGACGCCGAACGTGATTTTGGCACGCTTTAACTTACGGATCGAAGCGAGAATGACAAGCAGTTTTGCTATCATAAACATTATTAATCATGCGCGGCGTAATTTCAGGCTTCACAGTGCTGATTTGAATCTGTTTTCCCGTCGAACATAGAGCCAGACTCATTATGAATCTATGAAGAGAATCATATTGCCTGCTCAAACGGTTTGCGTTATCACAGTGCTAGCCAATTTTACGCGATATGAGGCCATTTGTAGTGCAGTACGCCGCCAATTACCCATGTTTTTGTGTTCTTGGTGAGCTTTCCTCGATTCATGGTTCCAATAACGAGGAGCTCGCGCATTTTGATAAAATGTATACCTCTGAAGGTCGCAAAGTCATTGTTATGCTGCTGGTCACCTATCGTGTATTTTTAAATAGGCACCTTCCAGCCGAGTTGTATCCGGTGCTTGGCGTTGATTTTCATTTGTTAGGCATCAAGAAATATGTTTGTTTGCCTTTCTTTTAATTTGGCGTACTTAAAGCAAATGCCACCATTATTATGATTCCTAATCTGTTTAGGTAAATTAGTAAGTGACCGAGTTCCTTTTTTTAACCATTACCATAATTATCAAACAAGAGCCACTACCTCATTTTTTATGTTGAAAAGTTAGATAATAGTAGAATGATGCACGAGTTGCATTGTATATAAAAGCTAGAATCCTCTCATATATTGTCTTGGATTCGTATGCAATTAAGCTATTCTTCTCCTTTGCGATTTTTATTTTCACAAAATTGAATCCAGTTTAATTACTATTGCAACTTCTCCTCGCTAAGCTCACGGCAGCGCAGTTTTTTGTCCTGGACGGGTACTTTTTATTTATTCAGGAAACCAGAAAAGAATAAAAGTCATTAGGAAACTAGCATAAGCTTCACAGCAGAAGAATCATGATTTTGTTTTTATAATTCGTCGCCTCTCTTTCAACGGTCGGAATTTTTTTAATACCCGTGTCTCGCCTTTCACAATTCATTCCGGAGGAAAGCATCAATGATCCTGTTCTTTACACTCATAATGCAGTCACCTTTTTATGAAAACCTTAAGTGATAAGTGATTTTCATTCTGTTTACATTTTATTCTTGCTACTTGTATACTCTAATTTGTGATTTTTTTGGGAAAAAATGAATAATCATCACCGCATAGCAATGTACGGAGTTTTGTTTTTCTATACGCGCAATCAGGCACTTTTTTTACAGACTCTTAGAAGGGCACCGGTCTAAGTATGTGAAAAATGCTGATTAATGGTAGAATATCCTCCATTTTACGAGTAACAACGCCCAGATTTTCCCGGAGACAACGTTTCGCAGGTGGTCTTCCTTGATTACACTGGAGAACAGCCATTTTGCTCTCTTAGATCTGACTTTTTTTGACCAACTTTTGGTCTCCGGTTAAAAAAAAATATCCTCAGTTTTTATCTATCACGCCAACTTTTTAAGCTACAGAATACCCTCTTTTTGTATCGTGTGTCATAAAATTTGGGTATGCATGAAATTAAAGGGTCAAAATTAAAAAATCAAGTTAGTGTTTTATTCTAAATAAAACACTAACTTGGGACGAGCACATAGCATGCATCTCTAATAAGGTAATTAAATCTTTGCACCAGTTAAAATACTTCCGTAACCTAATGGTAACCTACATCAGTCATGGTTGAGCTTCCACGCGAGACAGACGTGGGCTGGTGCTTCGCTCGAGACAGGCAGGTGCCTTAGTGATGTGTTCAGTTGCGTCCAGAGTATAAGTGCATTCAATTACGAGGATAACTTCCTACTCAATTTAGAAGCTCGAGTTACTAATATTAAGTGGAAACCGCAGTTTAAAATGGCTAATTGCAGTGTATGTAATGTGAATGTTCTTAGGCGCCAGCTAAGGATTACCTGCAGTGAATGTCAAACTCAGTGTCACGCTACTTGTGTTCACTTGTCCAAAGAGGATATCGAGTATATTGGCGCTGAAAAGCAAAGTTGGCGTTGTCCTACCTGTGCTGCGGAAAAACGTAAGAGCATGTCAGTAGTTCCACTGGCGGATACGGACACTGCTAGTATCTCTCATATTATAAACCTTCTAGAAGAAGCTAAAGAGGACAGGAAACGCATGGAATTGGACTTGAACAAGGCTATTGAGTTTGTGCACAATAGATTAGATGAAAATACTAAAGTGCTTCAAGAAAACTCAACGCAGATTGCTGAATATTTAGCGACAATAGACTTACTTAGGCAAGAAAATATTGGGTTAAAATCTCGAGTGAGTGAATTAGAAAAGAGGTTAGACGACCAAGAGCAATATTCTCGCGTTAATGACCTTGAAATACACGGCATTCCCCAGCAACCAAATGAAAATACCTTAGAAATCGTGAAAAGTGTGGGGGACGCCCTTGGTGTTAAAATAACCGACGATATGGTGAACACATGCCACCGATTGGGAAAGAAGGGACACGAAGGCGGAACGAGAGGTATCATAGTCAAATTCGTCCGTAGGTATACAAAAGAAGAAATTCTTCAAAAGAGGCGAGTGAAAAGGACCTTCTCCACACGGCACCTGGGCTTGGCGACCGATACTCCGGTGTACATAAACGAGAGCCTGAGTCCAGGTCGGAGGAGACTCTTCGCTGCTGCGCGTCTTGCGAAGAAAGAAAAGGGATACAAATATTTATGGCTAAGGCATGGGACAATACTCATGAGGAAGAAGGAGAATGATCAAGTAATCACTCTGAAATCCTCTGATGACCTGGAGAAACTGTAAGCATTCTGTGAGTGAGTTATGTATGTCTTCAACCTATCTTTACTAACAAAATGCAGAGTACTGTTAATGATAGTGGATTTAATGGTGGCAGGTTCCTTGTCTTGCACCAAAATATAAGAAGTCTAAGAGCTAATTTTGATAAATTTGTATTTCAACTAATTAATCTCGATATAAAACCCGCTGTAATTGTTTTGACAGAAATTTGGGTCAATGACACTGAAGTATCTATGTATCAAATAACTGGCTATCGGAGTTTTGATGTGTGTAACAATAACTATAGGGCTGGAGGAGTTATTGCATATGTAGCAGATACTTATGAGTGTTCTTCTATTGATCTGGGTGAATTAAAAACTGCTGATATGGTTAAAATATCAGTAGGGATAAATGATTCTTCTTGGATAAGCATTATTGGTGTATATAGACTTAATTTTAATCCTGTTGAACATTTTTTGAGTGAATTGGAGAATGTATTAACCATCTCTAGTGAGAGGAATTTAATTGTAATTGGTGATATTAATTTATGTATATTACAACCCAACGATATTTCCTTTGAATATCAAACCCTTATGGCTAGTCATGGACTGGACCAGCTTATTCGAGTACCAACTAGAATTAGCAAAACGGGTAGTACATGTATAGATCACATTTTTTGCAGAAGTAGAGATAACTATAAGTATGAGGGAAGAGCGGACGATTGGGGTTTAACAGACCATCATGCTGTATCATGTTCTTTAAATATTAATGTACCCATTAATATATACGAACGAGTTTATCGAAGCCATTGCCGGATAAACTTTGACCATCTAAATAATAGTTTGCTAAGATGTGACTGGAATGATGTTTATTCACAACAAAATGTCAATGAAGCCTATGAAATATTTATAAATAAATTGAAATGCTGCATTGAAAAAGCTGAATACGTGTCAGACAGTAACAGATCGGGAGGAATGAAGAGGCCATGGATGACTTACGCTTTGTGCGGGAGAATTTCTAGGCGAAATTTTCTGTATAAAAAAATGAGGAAACACCCTGAAAATGAAAAGCTAAATAGGTACTACGTATCGTACACGCAAAGATTAGAATATGATATTAAAAAGCGCAAAGAAAAGTATTACAGGGACCTATTTGATAGTAATGTCAATAATACCGCTGCTCAATGGCGCATTTTAGATTCACTCACGGGAGGAAAGCAAGGAAATGAGAATTGTGTAAAAATTAGAACTAGTAATGGTATCGTTGTCACTAAGTGCCAGGACATTGTAAACGAATTTAGTTCACATTATGGTAAAGTAATTCAAGAATTGACCCAGAACAATTATTTTGAAAGTAATACGAATAAATACAAAGAAATATTCCCAACCTCCAATTCAATTGACTCACTGTTTTTTGTTCCTACTGATGCGAAAGAAATTAGCAGCATTATTAAGGAATTAAAGTCTAAAAAATCTAAAGGTGTTGATAATATTTCCACACAAGTTATAAAAGAAGTAAATGCAAATATTTCGGAGGTCCTTGCCCATATTGCTAATCTAAGTATGTATACTGGAATATTTCCTAAACAATTAAAAACTGCAATAGTGATACCAATTTTTAAAAAAGGTGATAAAATGAACGTAAATAATTACAGACCAATATCCCTATTATCTGTATTTGCTAAAATAATAGAAAAAGTTGTTAAAGTCAGACTTCTTAAATTTCTAAATCAGCATAGTTTTTTCAATAAAAACCAATTTGGATTTATGAGTGGTAAGAGTACAGAGGATGCATTATTAAAATTCTGTTCAGAGCTGAACGACGGACTGAATAAGAACTGTAGAGTTGCTGGCTTATTTGTAGACATTACCAAAGCCTTCGACTCCATTAATCATAACATACTAATGAATCGATTATGGGAAGCGGGTATACGTGGAACCGCATATGATTGGTTTCAAAGTTATCTTTGTGATCGAGATCAATGTGTGCGTCTCAAAAATTGCTACAGTGAAAAGATTCGACTCACCTGTGGTGTCCCACAGGGTTCTGTGTTGGGACCCATACTGTTTTTAATATATGTAAACAATTTATGTGCTGGCAGGTTTAAAGGTCAATTAACGTCATTCGCAGATGACACTGCACTAAGTTACTCTGTTAATAGTGTTGATGATCTATATGAACACATACAAAGTGATCTATTAACACTCAATATGTGGTTTTCGGCTAATTATATGTTGTTAAGTGAAAAAACGAAATATATTATGTTTAGCATGAGTAAATCTACCTCAAACAAAAGTAAACTATACTATCAATGTGCAAATTGTATAAAAGATAATGTTACTTCCTGTGATAAATGTATTTTGATCGAACAGGTTAGTCACATAAAATATTTAGGTATATATTTTGACCAAAATTGTAAATGGAAGTCTCACATAAATAAATTAAAATCAGAAATGATTACTATTGTAAGAAAATTCTACTTCCTCAGATACATATGCCCTGAATCAGTGTTAAAAATGGTATATTATGCTCTCGTTAATTCAAGATTGCAATACGGAATAGCCTGCTGGGGTGGAGCATATTTTATCAACATTAAACCATTGATAGTGGCGCAAAAAAGGGTTATCAGGGTTATAACACGATCGTATAGGAAAAGCCACTCATTTCCTCTATTCAAAAAATTAGATGTCCTCCCACTAAGGCATTTATTCATTTATAAAGTCCTTAGAATATTCTATAACCGTAGTGGTGAAAAGGCCCGACCACAAAACTATGACATTAGAGCTTGGAGAAACTTCCATATACCTAGGCCGACGACCGAAATTTATCGACAGTCATACAATTACTTAGGGCCTAAATTGTTTAGCATGTTGCCGAGTAATGTAGCAAACTCGGAAAAAAGATGGGGATTTAAATCCGCAGTTAAAAAATGGCTTATGATGTGTGAGGAAGTAGAGTTTCTACTAAGAAAGGTGGGTTAAAAAGTTTACAATAAAAGGTATATTGTATATTCTATGTATGTAATTATGCGTTTATATAAGAAAAATAGTTATCCTTGTCCAAATATTTGAAATACGTTTTGTAATAATGAATGCAATCGGCAATAGAACAAATAACTGAATACAAAGAAATTTTACTTCTCATGTGTGCTAGCACCAGACCTATGTAAAAAGTTTATGATGGTAGCCCCAAAACTACTAAAAGGGGTACCTATATATTCCAAAATATTTAAGTATGTTCTAAAATGTAATATTTGATTGTAAATGGAATAAATTATATATTATTATATTATTATTATTATTATTAAATGCCAATACCATTGAGACTCAAACTAGCGAATGCTTTGTTGATTCCTCATATTGATTACTGTTCTTTGGTGATGTCGAACATTAATAAATCTAAATATCTAAACATCTAAATTACAGAAGATACAAAATTGTATCTTGCGTTATGTGTGTAACATTGGATATTATGAGTATGTCACTCCATATTATAAGGAATCAAAAATTTTAAAAATTGAAAAAAGAAGAAAATTTCAAATGGGGCTCTTTATGTATAAACTTTTAAAAACTGAAACTCCTTGTTACATTTTCCAGCCTTACATAGATAACTTAACAAAAAAAAACAAGATTTACAAGAAATAAAAATAAATTAATTGTACCTATTCATAAAACAACCATGTACCAAAATTCAGTTTATATTAATTCATGTCATGTATGGAATTCGATTCCTCAAGAGTTAAAAAATATCTCAACATTCAATAATTTCAAAAAGTCTTTGTTTTCTTTTTATTTTTATGATACCTGAATTATATAAGCGTCTGCAACTTGCAATTTATGGGTTTGTATGTTTTTTGTATGGTTTTTGATTTTGTTTCATGTTTTTGGAAATCTGTATAAAGGTGGTTGTTTGAGTTGGTTCGTTGAGTGTTTCATGATTTCTTCTTTTTTTTATGTTAACCTTCTCAGTCTGAGTGTTTATGATTATGCATTTATTTAGGCTCCAAAGGAAAGGATTCCCAGAGCCAATAAAGTTTATTTATTTATTTATTAAAAAGGAAAATATTACGTAATGTAGTTTTCATACAAAATGGTTAAATTTTTACAAGGGTTACATAAAATTACAGCAAATTAAAAATGCGATCAATCAAATAGCGACTTTTTTTTAGCAAACGATAAACTTAAATATTAAGGTGAAATTTTTCGCTTCTTATTTTCTTTCTAGAGTACATCTGTGGATATTTATCGGTGACAATCTATTTGAGAGGGTTCCAAATATTGAACCAAATCATTCGAATCATGCTGGCCCAATCCCTTACGAACATAATCATCAATGTATTCATCATTGTGGTCACTTGGATCTTTATCGGATTCGTATTCCTGTATTTGCAAGGAGATGAAATGAGATACCTACTTTGAAAACTGGAACTGGGAATTCAGCTAAATGAAGTTCTGGACGTATAGACGGATATTAAATAGGTTACTCTAAAATAAATTTCATTTCCTTGTTGTGTACAAACTTTTTTTTGCTAATAAAATACTGCATGAGTGGCAACATGAGTGATATTTGGGCTCTCGCAAAATCGTGTGCATAGGAAATATAGATGTATTGTGTTTTCTCCTCCTGGTCCATTATTTCTTGTCTTATTACCGCTAGATCACTTTGTGTGGGGCCCATGATTTATTTTTATCACTAATTTTTACCTTACAATAAGCAGAACAGGCTTGTCTGACAAGTGCATGGCTGTATATCTTTTGACATCGACTAACGCATACAGACAGGAAATTCGAAGATCCAAGCGTGATGGAGTGAAATTTTTGCATATTGAAATAAGCAAAGCCAAAACAGGAATTTTTTGGAGTTCGGGTTGGTGTGGTGGCTAGAGAGCTGGCTTCCCACCCCGTGGACTCGGGTTCAAATCCAAATGGTGGCATAGAATTTACAAAGGCTGCCCGATCCTTGCTCGAATGATATGTGGAGGACATTTAAAGCGTAACAGTCCGTCCGTTGGATGGAACGTTAAGCCGTGGTCCCCTTTGCGCCTTTTGTTAAGAGCAGGCTAATGCCGGCACCGAGTTTCTCTCCATCCTTCCTTACCTACCTTTCTCTCTTGGCGTAAATGACCTAAGTCGGTTGCCACCTCCAAATACCATACAATATACCAGGCAGGAAATCTTCAGTTCATATGGATGAAAATTAAACGCTTATAGCATTGTAAAAAGAATCCACGTCAAAGCATGTCAGAACCTAGCCCAGGAGCACACCTCCACTTTTTGGTATAGTTACATTTCATAATAGGTGCAAATAAGCAATGATTAATTTCACTTTCAACAATATTCAAACTATAGAAATTAAAGGTGATCTATTCAAAGGGATGATTTACCGATGCATATGAATCGACAACAAAATATCACTGTATGCAACCCGCTCAACGTTGAAGCTCCCTATTCTGCAAATTTCGACCTATGTACCTGCGTCTCAATATAATATCTACTGCATAACTACACAACTGTGCACCTGTGGTTGGCCCCCTACGGCGTCAGTCTCCCGGCAACAGTCGCATAAAGTTAATATCAGCCAATTGGAGGGCAATAATGCCTCCTGTGACCGAATCTCAAGCAAGCTGGGTGTGGTCACACTTACACAAGGAATGGTTAAAAAAAAACTTTACAAGGTAGAAAAACTAGAGTTTTGAAATCAGCATACCTATTTTAACCTAAAACAGCTCAAAAAAATAAGTCTACAGAAAAAGAGTTAAAAATCCCTAGTGAATTATTGGAGAGACTGTTATCTACGGCAAATCTGGCTGTGGTGTAAGTAACTAAGTAGAAAAATAGAAGATCATGAATCCTTCCACGGAGTTCTGCAAATCAACCGAATTATACAATACAATTTCCAATTTGGAAAAAAAAACCCGATAAAATGATCATCATGCGCTTGGAAACATGATTAATTCAGCCATGATGCTTCACAATTGCACATGGACTTATCACCGTACTACGTTTTGAGTAATTAACAAGTCAACGATGTTATTGAAGTCAAATCACTTTAGTTGCGTAAAATTAGCGCTCGGGTTGCTGTTTGTTAAATTCATGGGAATATTTTTAAGCTAAAAATACAAGATTTAAATATCCATATAAAGGTGTTTCCTTGCTATTAGTGATTTTCAGGGAATGAATAATCACAGCCACATTGCAGTGGAGGGAGTTTTGTTGTTCAATACGCGCCGGTTTCATGAATTGTGTTCGTTCTACATGCTGCAAACATTTTCTCATCCCCTTTGGGATTTACCGCTCTGACTCTTGTTGGAAATAAATGAGGAGGACCACGGAGCTCGTATAGGTGATTCCATTTTTCACAGACGATGCCGCGACGACGAGTAGAGGTTTTGTATGACGTTTCGCCCGCGGTGGGTGGGTAGGTCCTCATCCGGTCGGTGGTTGGTCGGATTTAGGGGACGAGAAAAAAGCGAGCGTCGACAACCGCGTGTGGCATTTTTGCCCTGAGAACGTGTGCATGTGTGGCGTGCATTGTCGATATTACGGAAAAAATTTACGGAGGAGAGGTGAGGGGGGGGGGTTGAGGGTTGATGAGTGGGATGGGTTGGAGACGTCACGGGAGATTCTTGCGTCGTTTTGTCAACTTCTTCGTTGTCAGCACTCAGGTATGGGGACGTGAGAGTTTGTATAATAGAGTGGCAAAGGGAAGGAAGTTACTTTCTTTGCTGTGTCTTGGGGTAGGAAGCCGCGGAAAAGATATTTTTCTCCTGGAGAAAATGGTATAAAATTTGAGAACAGCGAAGAGGAATTTATTTTTAGTTTGGATATATAAGGATGGCAAATGTGAAAGAACCTCGTTTTAAGTTATCCGTTCCGGAGGGCCGATCGTGAAGCAAATGGTATCGTATCTAGTATATTATTGTGACGGTACGCGTTGATTGCGGCTTACATAAGTGTCGCCGCCTCGGTTGCGTCGCCAAACATACCTTCCGGTCGGGATTCAACCCCCCGCTTTCCTCCCCGCTCCCTGCGAAAACCTCGTGAAACATAATGCCGAACAAAGAGAGGCGAGAAAGGAAGGTGGCATGCTCCAAACACTCAGATTACACTCATAGTAACATCGTCAGGTCTAACCCTTTATCGTTACATAGTTACATCGTCAGGTTTAACCTGGGTCATGAAACTGTGTTTGACTATGTTATGAAAATCGGGTCGTGATTTTTCAAATATTGTAGTGAACCCAGCAAAGTGTATTCCTCCATTTCCAATAATGGAAAGGTTTCACACAGGTAATCCTGAAATCCTCAGTTATAACCTCCTCAGTTTTATTCTACATGTGCCCAAGCTGGAATAATAGGATTTTCGTTTGAAGCTCACCCCTTTAAGATTAAAATCGCCAATAGTATTATGGAATGGCTCATTATAAGTGAATGTAACAGAGGTGTTAAGTTGAATCCAAGCTAATTCCTACTCTACAGGGCACTGGCGAGGGAAATGGAAATGGCTTTTATTAGTAATAAGAAATTGAGGTTAAGTTTGCTGAAGGTGTGGAAATGCGCGTCCCATTGACTGATACTCTTTCTGGTGAAAGGTATTTCAAATATGCACTGAATTGTTGAGGCCTTTACTTTGTAGAATTCCATTATATGGTTGGAAGAAAATTTCTTTGATTTTCTACAAAACACACACTTTAGTGAAACTAGTCTTGAAAATGGTACAGTGTACCGAAACTAGTCGGCAATAAAGTGTGTGTTTTGTAGAAAAGCAAAGTAATTTTCTCCCAACCATATTTCAGGTATACTGTCTACTGTTCTCAAAACAGGAAATGAAGAAATTTTTCATTGATATGAATCCCAGGGGAACAAAAGGAACATTCAGTCAAAGTGGAGAGTGAAAGAAAAAAGGCTCTAACGTTATCGACGCACTTCCTGGCTGTCCGTCTATTTCCTCTCGCGTTCTTTGATCAATATTGTTCTCATGTCCTCGTCTTAGCAACGGAGTATTTCCATGAGGCATTTTCTTAAGGTGCTTAATAAAGGAGTCATCTACCCTTCCGAAAATTACTGGAGGCGGATATACGGTAGAGGACTATCAAGCTAGGAACTCGATGAAGTGTTTTTGACTCAGGCTGCCGTTTGGAAGTAATTAATCTTTCGGAGCTCACGAGGTATACTTCATGTGATCTCAATGCAAAATATCTTCAGGACGCTTTCCATATGGCATAAAATAGCTTTTATTCCAGAATTTCCTGGTTTCGTCGCCGTATTTCCCATCGCGTATTTTATTTCATGAATAAAATCTCTATTTATGGCCGCTTAGGTTCGCCTTTTTTAAGGATGGAAAATTAAAAAATATGGACCGCGATAGGTAAGTGTATACAAAATTAAAAGATTTAATGAAGCTTTTGTGCAGTATTTTGACCCGATGCGAGTAGTTGAGCAACAAAAATTCTCTCTTTTTTTGTACATGCCTTCCTAATTTAATGCCTTGAAGAAGAGAAGAGAGAGATAAAGAGAATTCATATGAAATGGCGCAAAATATAACCTTCTCCGATCAACAATGGTCGTGCACTTGTATAATGCTTGCGAGTATAACTCAGTTTGATGTTTTGGGCGTATTTAATATATGTTTTCTAATCCCTCGCACGGTGACAGCTGCAGGCGCCGAGGGCTATTGGAAGCATCCTTAGTGAATCTAGACGTCAGGAAATCTTTCACTCTCAGACAGAAGGAGTCAATCGTGTTATTTTTCATTTTTAAATTATATATCTACAATCAGTAACTGCAACGAAAGCTTCGAAAAATCATTATGAATTCTAGAAGAAATGCCAGAGAGTTATTCTTCGGTATTACCAATACGAAGTTAATGAAAACTAGCATGCATATTCAAAAAGTAAACTTGCGTAGTATCTTTTCAATTAGGGCTTTTATGATCAAAGTAGTGGAATATTTACGGATCCGGGGGGTTGAAGTATCGTTGTTGTAATAATATATTCTTAGGTTTTGCATTTTCATTAGGTTTGCATTTTAGTTGGTTTTACTCCCAATCAGAATGTATTTTTTCTAGGACCTTTTCCGTCTACAGTTGACCTCATGTTTTTGGCTATTTTTCAAAGTCGAGATAGTCAGCTACTGGAGTCAATATTTTCATTAAATTATAATCAATTCATTAGGTTCAGTTTTAGAAAAAATATGCGTTTTTTCGGTCAAATTTCCCTTAAAAGATCAGCGCATTCATTCAGTGGCTTAAATCTAAAGGGATTGATATAAATAGTGTACGGTAAATATCATTATATTGAACAGCTTTATCATCAGTTATTTTGCCTGATGGCCTGTCTTGACGAAAATGAAATGAAATTAGACATCACAGCTATGTTTCATTGGTGAATATATTAAATTAAACTTTAATCACTTTCCTTTTTTCTTCCTTGGAAGGAGTGAGGGAGTTTTACTTGCATAAAATAAACTAATTTATAATATTTAATAGTTCTAAAATAACAATCAAATTGGAAAAAGCTCCATGATAATCTCGCTATAGCCTTTATCACTTCTTTCAATAAAATAAAGCTACAAAGGCCGTAATCTTTAGTGGTGAAGGAAAGGGAATGGGTACAGAAAAGGATTGGGTATGAAAAGAAGGAGAATTTCTCAGCTTATTTAATTGTATTCTTTATTGTATATTTCAAGTGAAGTTCATACATAATACGATAAGGTTTTTTAGGAAATTACCTCTTATAGAGTGATTTTGGCAAGCACGTTATTGAATCCGAGAATTATTTTTGACGCCTGTGGACCACAGTGCTGGTAAAGCATTTGGTTATTCAGCGCACTCCGTTTCATTGAAAGTAAACGCCCCGGTTGAATCACTTGCCTTCTCACGAAACCCTCTTTCTGGTAACTAGCGAAGAGGGTGAGCTCCTGTTGCCGTTTTGTGCATCTCTCCCGGCGCACGGGTGGCTACGAGAAATTTTAAATCAACTCGACTAGGACAAACCACTCCCGGGAAGCTCATGTGCGGTCCGTAAATTAGGCGGGATCGCGCGCCGCCGCCTTCGCGTGGCGTGGCGTTATGTTTTATGGCGGTTAAAATTACGCCTATATAAACAGTGGGCAAGCTCCCCAAGGACGACGTGGGAATCTGAGCGTAGGGGTAAGCTTAGGAGAGGATGAATATTTCTGGACGGCTAAAGGCGGAAAGATGGGAAAAGGAGGAGAGGGACGGATCGGTCGAGGCGGAAGGAAATTCCAAGATCCATGTGCGAGAGATGAGCATGGGTATCGCACACCTTTTTTTCGCTACCAAATGTTTTTAATCTCAAATATGAGAAGACCATTTGGCTGTGAGACGCTAGTGCCAACCCCAGGAATAAATTCTGGATCCGACCTTGAGAACAGAGGTATACGTTAACAGTGGCGCCGACACCATGGGGCCTGAGGGGGCCCGAGCCCCCCCAAAAATTCGTTATGGGTGTGAGGAAAAATGTGTCAGGCTTATCGATTTTCCTCGGAGTGTCCATATATCGAGATTGTGCTATCATGGTTCTAATTTTGATCGTATGACTCTTCTAAAATGCTTAAAAAATTAAAACTCACAACTTATAAAATTTCCCAGGGCAAGATCCCTCGTTTGGGCCCCCCCAATATCTTTTGCAAGTCGGCACCCATGTACGTTAACAGATTTTGAGTAACAGATTATTAAACAAAGAAAACAATATAATGTTTTGTCGTCGATTGTGAAGTAAAACACCTACAGCAAATTCCCTATACCCGATTCTGAATCTTTTTGCAAAAGCAAACGATTTTTCCTATGAGGAATCTTCGGGCATTATAACAGATGTGCTTTGCCGACGTACTACGCTTTCAAATTTTCTCGAAGCTTCGATCAGGTTAAACACCTCACTCATTCACACAGAGATTCAACTAGAAGGCTGGTTTGGATCGGTGCGGGTAGAGCTCACCCCAGACTTAATGTAGTGGGTAGTCATAGATGGGTTTACCGGATCACAACCCCCCACTCTCTTGAGCCATTAAAAGAGGCGCAAAAAGAAACGAGTAAGATGACCTCAATAAATAACTATTTATAACTACTCGTACACAATTACTGTTTTTGAGTCCTAAAAATCACGTTATAACGCTAAAAATCCCAAAAGTTTCTGGGGGCCCCCTTTTGCCCTGGGGTGTTTTCCGTGTACCCCTGGAAATCCCCAAAATCTCCAGTAAACCCCCTCCCACCATTTCAAAATCATGGCTCTATTACTGTCGTGCACCGATGCTTGGGTTCAAAACTCGTTGAAATTACTATTGTTCAAAAAAGCTTTCCTTCAAATTGAATGGTATCGCACACACATGTGAACAAATTTATATTTCCTCTATTACAGTGTGATATTCTAAGGCCACGCCCATGAAGATCAAAATTGAAACATAGTAATAACACTTACTCTTGACCAAGATCACAGACGTCCACCGCTTAACCATTTCGATCTCACGGCAAATTCCGTTTTTACTCCCAGAAAGATAAAGCCCGATTCAAAAATGCGTCAGGCGTTACGTAAACGAATATTTATGTGAACAAAATCTATGGTTAAAGCTGGCTGTTTCAGCAGGGATCTGCAACACTTGAGGAGGAGGTAGATTGAGGAGTTACGATTGTTTTTGTCCACAAACACAGGTTTGAAACTCCTTAGTTACTGAACTTTGGCGACGCAAACATTTTCGCATGCACTTTGCATTTACAATGAAAACAGTAGTTCTTGTGAAATAGTCTTTTCGACATTATATCCCATACTTTGGATTTATAAGGACATAAAATAATTAAGATTGAACGACAATGTGCAATTATAATTTTCTGAAACAATTAATCTTTGAGCTTAATAAAACGAAAGCTTTTAGCGAGCACCAACAACACGTTTGCGCAATCTCACCCATTTTGAAATTGACTGTCGAATTGCGAAAGGAACCCTCCAATGAATTTGTTAAAGTTTCACGTCTGTGGCCTATTCAGGGTTGACCTCTATCTTCACCGATCGAAGCAAACCTCCAGCTTGAATCACCGAGTGGGTGATGAGTGAAAAAAACGAATCAAAGCTTAATTGAGCTCAGCAAATAATTACCTGAACGTTTGCCAAGCACCAATTTCAAGTTCCAAGCTTCATTGTGCATTTATTGCTATAAGAAAACGAAGAAATTATTTATATAAAATACGCCTGTATGTCAGAAACACAGTAAGCTAAGTAAGAAATATGGAGTACAAGAAGCAAGTTTCCTTAATGTGTAAGATTGGTAGTAACACCATCAAATATCATTATGAACTAATGTGGAAAAGAGTAGAAAATGGATCGAATCCATACAGCCCATGCGGGTTAAAATCACATTGCAATGAGAAAACACACATTGGTGTTCCAGCTATGATTGAAACACAATAAATATACTCATAAATAATAAATGAAAGCGATTAATAGTGACAGGTTAGGTGGAAGGATGATTAGCTTTGGAACAGAAAGGTCGAGGAATCTTTGAGTTATTTAGGTAGGCTGTACAAGATTTTAGAGGCAGAAACATTACATGATTTTTGGATATACGATTGGATAAAAGCCCAAAGTACTGCGGGAATGGTGTGGGGAGAGATGCAAAATGGATGATAGCGAGATAAGAATTTGATGAAGATGAGATACGGAAAGGATATCTTAATTCTCAGAATTGGATAAGGAAGGGAAACTGAAGGAATTGAAAGGGAGGTAAAGCATTGTGCTTGCACAGGGATCGAGTCGTTGTAGTTGAAGAACTGACTTTCTTATCCGAGGACATATATAAAAGAAACCCTCTGCTTTCAATGAGACTGCGGGATATTTTCCCCTTCATGATGATTTGATCCATCTTTTATCTACTAATAATGATAAGGTCACCTAATGTACACGTAGGTCATATTTTTTTATTCCAGGCTCTCACTGCCTTTGGAATTTATGACCTGGATCCCAATACGTGGACACATGCGTACAAACCTTTATACCTTGAATGGGGAAATGGATGATCTTATTGAAATGCATAACTTCATGGTTCCTGGAGACAAACGGGACAGCCTAAGAAAATAAAACTGAGTAAGTTTGTGTATAAACCAGAGGCAAAGTTTTCTCAGTGTAATAATTATACATGCAACGACGTCAAATATTTGATGAATGTTAGGGCAAAGAATTTGGATTTCATTGCAAAATTAGTGAATTCTAATAGGCACCTGTAGTAAAATTATTGATGCGGAGTGATAGTCATTGAGGCGATTTCCCAATCGCCGTTAAGAGGAATCAAACGAGACAAAATCAAAAGAGAAAGTTAGCGCAAGTGAAACATTTTTCTCTTCGTGGTTTTTTTTCTTATTTTTATGGCGCTTTCATCTTCATATTCGCCATTCTAAATCTTGTTGTTAAAGTCATAAATTAATATTTGCGGCTTATATCCTATTGATATTACGGAGGGGTTTTACCATAAGCTTTCCCCGCAGCAGTTACCCAGTTTGATTGCGTTATAAATATTTTTTCTAGCATTTGACCGGTCTCTTGAAGTTTTTGGCATATAAATGAAAGTTGAAGTTATTAAACCAGTGAGGCCTTTAATTATGAGCCACTATTGCATAGAAGAGCTATCATTCCAAACAGCTTCTTTTAGATTGATCATTTTAGTTCATACAATGCGCGCAAAATGTGCGTTAACATTCCCTAACGCTAGAGGAAATTGCTGTACAAATGTTTTGGACTGTTTAAAAGGAATAATATTGGCCGAAAAGTTTGGTAAATATTCTCATATATCTGAATACGTGCCTAGAGATTGGGTAAAAAATTAAGCCTCGCAGAATTCACCGAAGTAGGTAGCAACCTTGAAGAACTGTACCGATTCCTTCATTTTAGAAAAATTGGTGTAAAAAATATGTATTCTCTTCAAATACTTTCTCGTAAAAATATGATGACTATCGTAATGTAATTATTTATTACCGTAATTGATATGCTGACATGATTGTTTCACATTTTTTTGTGGAATGTGGAAGATAATTCAACCCGTTTATGTAAAAATATTTAAAGATTTCCTAAGCATATTTTGAATCACAAGGATGTAGCAATGTTAATGCTAACTATGGTACGAACTTGATTGAAATTTCTTCGTCCTAATATAATTTAAACGAAAATGTCCAATAAAATTTAACTGTAAAAATATCTTGAACGTAGAGGTACTAATTTTATTTAAACATAACTAAAACGCGTCAAGCAAAAAAAAGATGACTGCCAACCCACAAATCCAAACCGAAAGCCATCAGCGGATTTATACCGATCTAAAACGCGTCACGAAAAAAATAAAAGACTGCCAACCTACAATGCCAAACCGAAAACCAGCAGCGCGGAAGGATGAGAAAGATGAGCGATGGTTTAAATGTGAAGAGAAAGTTTCCGCGCGAGGAGGATGAGGAATGACTGAGGAATAGGAAAAAATAAGTTACTCTCACCTTCCAACTCCCACTCACGCATACGCTCAGTGAGATAAAAATAACAGAATAAAAAAAAAACAAGAGAATCTCGCCTTCCGCGCGGCGCACGAGCAAACTGAAATGCCATCCGTCGTAAAAAGGTTTAAGTTTCCCGAGGATTCCCCGAAAAGTCTCCCGGGGCTCATTACTCCTTTTCAGGAGGATGCGATACGGGGGGGTTGTGGGGAAGAGAGAAAAAATAATGCAAATAAAATGTTTTGCACTCCCTCTGCGCTGGCTGAATGTACAAAAAAAGCACGAGAAGGAGGAAGGAAAATGGTAACTTGGCCCACGGGGCATCTGGGAATGAAGGGAAGGCCAATGAAACCAAGATCGGATTTCAAACATAAAAATAATCGAAAATGAAAGTTCGCGGAGGGAGGGACGGACGGAGTTTATTCCCTCATCAAGTTGGCTATTTTATTATTTTAGCCTAATTTCAAAATATACGTGACCCACTTCTGGCGATGAATGCTATAAATTCATTTCAGTGGTTTATAAAATATTTATTCTTCATGCATTCGACCTGAGGAAAAGAAATGATCTTCTTAATTCACGATACCATAGTTGGCAAATGTTATAGGCCTTTCATCTCTCATTAGAGATTAAAAATTACAGGGGTTAAAACAAAATATTTTCATTGAAAATACTCATTAATCTCTATATCTTCTTCTTCTATCTATTCTTCTATCTCTATATCTATATGTAAAACAGTCTAAAAGCTACACTATTTATAACTCTAGAACGGTTGTACCGATTGAAACAATATTTGGTTTTTTGAATTTCTTTCATTCCCAGATTACAGAATAAACATTAAAAAATAGTAAAAGATCGCGAAAAAAATTATCTTAGGGGTATTGTTTTAGGACTTGGTAACACTGAAAATGCTCTCAAGTCGGTCGAAACCAGATGATTTGTTTTGTTTTTACCACTTTAATGACTGAGCTTCGTAACGATGTCAAAAACGTTTTAATAGTAAAAAATATTAAAATAATATTAATATCATATAATTCGATCTACACCCAGCTCGAGTTGAGTCGTCAACAAATGCGTCATTACCGTGTTTGCAAACAAATCTCCAAGCCATTGTTG
Organism: Ischnura elegans; assembly: GCF_921293095.1. Taxonomy (NCBI): domain Eukaryota; kingdom Metazoa; phylum Arthropoda; class Insecta; order Odonata; family Coenagrionidae; genus Ischnura; species Ischnura elegans. The sequence goes on along the minus strand of NC_060248.1, from coordinate 100,502,040 downwards.
ACTATCGGTAACGACCATATTTTTGTCAACAAATCGAGCAGATTGAGTTCATTTCCGCGGAAGTTTTGCAATTACGTTCCAACGAAAGATGAGCTCATCAACTAAGTGTTCCCGAATATGATTGATAGATTGATTGCCACAAAAATCACAAATGACTGAGTAAGTGAGCAATTTTGGTGGCTAAGAACGAAGATGTGGATACTTACACTTTGTTATTCAGAATTAAATCGTAGGTAGGTACTCTAAATTCACTCTAAGTAATGACTGTGTAACTAACGAAGAGGAAGTCACCAAATATCCATTTGAATTTCTATACTTCTTAGATGTGCTTGGCTCACCAGCCCATGGAAGCTGAAGGTTGGTGCGGTGGTCATGATGCTTCTAGACTTAAACCAACTAAAACTATCCAATGAAACGCTTTTGGTGAAAGAAAACTGATAATCAATCTTATTTACCTAATTCCAAGGGGTCCCATGATCCCAACTGATATCGAATTGAGTAGTCAACAAACACGTCACTACCGTGTGTGTAAACAAATATCCAAGCAATTTTGGACTATCGGTAATGGCCGTGTTCCCGTCAACAAATTGAGCGGATTAATTTTACTTCTTCGAAACTTTTGCCATTTCGTTTCATCGAAAGATGAGCTCATCAAAAATGTTTTCCCGAACATCATTTATAACCACAAAAATCATAGATGGTTGAGTGAGCCAACGATACACTGCGTAACAAGCGAAGACCAAGTCACCAACTATCTCTTTGAATTTTTAAACTTCTTCGATGTGCCTGGCTGGCTTTACCACCGCAAAATTAACAGCTGAACATTGGCTCAGTCGTCATAATGCTTCGAAACTTAAACCAATAAAAAATTTGCAATTGAATGATTATTGTAAGTAAATACATATTGTTATTTAAATTTTAAGTTTTATTGCAAAGTCACTTTATTTTATTAAATTTTAATTTAGTTTCTGATCTTAAATGGACATTATTGCCTGCAGTGCGATGCAAATTCCTTCCTTTTTCCGAAGCGTGGTCAATTCATTTTATAAATTTATCTGCATGCATCATGTACATGATTTAATTAAACGAATCATTAATTATTTCCTTTGTCGACCCCAAGGCCATATAATTTTCATTGATCTTAATTTATTTGTTTAACTTTTATGGCATGTTTGCCTTCAGCGAATCTTAAGTTATGTTGTCTCTATTATTGTGAGAAAAATTTTTACGATGTAAAGAAACGACCTTGATAATGAGATGTTGCGCCCTGTGATGAATTTTGTTTCGTTGTCTCTTACGGTTGCGCATTCATATTTATTCATATCTTTAAATTTTAGAGAGATTTTGCGTTTATACAGATATCAAACTTAAGGAAAAGGAATGACAGTAAAAAATATGTATACATAGAGCTGTTTGCACTTGAAAGAAGGTTCATAGTGACTATGGATGAGAATATGTGAGAGAATGGCAGGCGATGACGTCATGATGGCTGAAGGAGGCTGTAACATATTCACGTTGGAAGTGTGGTCACATGCAAGCGGCTTTTGAGAATCAGAGCACGGTGAAGGGCCGGAACTATTAACGTGGAACCTCTGTGAAAGTGTAGGCATGACCTCAACTTGTGAGACACTCGCCATGCTGCGCAACATGCAAAACATCCCGGAGGGTACAAAGGCATCCGTACGCTTTGTGAAACAAATTCTGCTCACCATTGGTTGGAAGTAATTGCAGCGCCGCCACGTAGATGCAATCCTCAGGGAAGACACCTTCTTTGAAAGTTTCGAATGCGTCGGGGTTGGTTCGTGCATCTTTTGTACCGTAACGGTATTACGTTGTATGCGGAGATGAAGTTTGTGAAACGAGACTCCGAACTTCCTCATTCTTAAAAATATCCTCTTTTAAATAAAATGGAGTTTTGAATGTGCATCTTAGAAAGATACTAGTATTTCATGAAAATTCACCTTAACCGTTCGCAGTCCAATGTTCCCGTATGGGAGCACATTAATAAAAATTCATGAAAATTATATTTCTTATAAGTGGTTACTTTTATAGCTTTTATTATGTAAATAAAGTATGGAAGTATTTTTTTTAAGTGAATCGCATGACTTGTGTATATATATTGGTCATTGATTATACCTATTTAATAATTCGTTATTATACCCACCCCTGTAGTAAGTATGCGGTTTATTCGATATTTTCCCTGCACTCGCTCTCCAGTAACAAATGCTCATTTATTCAAAAGATTAATATATTCTACATTGTCAAACTTAGTTTTTTGGTCAAGTTAATCTATTAATTTTTCTATAGCATAGCATAATTTTGTGGCGTGTTCCCATCAGGTCTTCTTTAGGTCTTTATTGGGAGAGATTGGGACTAGAAAGTCCCATCTTCCATTTAACCCCTCGTCAAACATTAAATATATGCACTTAAATACATTGTCAAGTGGCTCATGAAATTAAATGCAGAGAAATTACATAAAAAGAAATAGAAATTCCATTTTCAATCAACAAATAAAATTATAAGTTAACAACGTTACCATTGACCAACTGTAAAAAAATGTTAGTAAACGTGGGAAAAACCTAAGGATATTGAATGTTGTCCTTATTGGAAAAAACCCACTGCAGGAACACGCCCACTCAAGAAGGGGGGCGTGAAAAACCTGCAAAAACCTACTGAGAGAGCTAATGTAAACCTGGGTATCTACAAATACAATAAATCACATGGAAAATTTCACCCAGTACCTGAAAAGAAAAAGAAAACTAGATGAAGCCGGAGGAGATAAGTGATGAATCTTTCCTAATGTTCCTATGATGTTACATGTCTCGGTATTGCTATCGAAGAAGTTTTACGTGTTGAATAGGGTATGCAAAAGAATTTCAAAAAATCAGTCTGTAAGTTAGTTCGGTCGTTTAAGGGTTTAGAAACCATTACGATTGCGAACCATCGTTCAACGTCTTTACTGTCGCGATTTTTATTCCTGTTAAAAAGTGCATAACGCATTGAATTCGTAAAACCTGTTTGAATTAAATAAATATTTTGAAGTAATTTTTGGAAATCGTATTAAATACAGCGAAAATACAAAACATAAAAAATAGCGCATATAAAGTTAGCTCACAGTCGTTTTATTTCACGCTCTTGCTGCCTTTATATTTATGATCATTATTTTTACCCGTGGACAAACCCATATTCTTCAAATGGGAAAAAGGATGATCATTTAGAGTAACATATCTTCATAATTCCTGAAGCAGATCGGGGAAGGTTGTGAAAATAAAAATAAGTGAGTTTGGGAATAAACTGAATAAAGGTTATGTCAATATCATAATTTAGGACCTTCAAAGCCAAGGGGTATGAGTGCATTTTTTTAGATAATGGCAAATAATGGTCGGTGGGGTATACAATATTAGAGATAAATTTAAATCACTGAATATCTATGCATGTGCTATTCATTGGTTCACTTGTATCCCTTTGCCATAGCAGTATTGTGTACCCCACCAACCATTATCTGTACTAATCTCCAAACATAAAAAATTGCACTTAACCTCCTTCGCATCTAGGGTCCTCAAATTTTATCTGTCGGGATCAAATATTTAATGCATGTCATTGCAAATGAATTAGGATTTGATTGCCAAATTAGTCATATCTAATAGGTTTCGAGTAGAAAAATTATTAATGCAAAATGAAAGCCTTATAGGATTATAAACATTTCTGATAGGTAGGTATATTGTGTCTCCTCAAGCAAGGTTCTCGCGGTGTAGTAAAGGAATTTCCTCTTTCAATAGCGTGCAATAGAAACTAAATCAAATTAAAGTGGAAGAAAAATACCAGCTGATAAATTAAAGGCGAGGCAATTTCGGTGGCGTTCTGTAAGAAAGCATCTTTTGGGAAATGGAGCGAGGAAAATGGGCTGGAAGTCTTAACCGTCGCGCGGAGTGGAGCAGCAGGAGTTTAGCGTTGGTTACTGGGTGCGGTAGAGGGGGCTGGAGCCGTGTTTATCACGAGACTCGTCTACGCAAGTGCTTCAGGCCTATAAATTAGGGAGCTGGGATCGTGGGGCCCTCAGGATAACCTTTTTTTCTCCCCATAAAACCTTCACATAAAGTGGGCTCCCTAGCGCAGTTTGTGACTCCATTGATGCCATATATTTAGCCGCACATTTCAAACACATTTCGGTTTTTTTCGCTCTAATTTTCCAACCAATTTGTGCACGTATATTTTTCATTTGTCTGAAAGTTCCTGACTTTATGGTAAATAAAATGGGGAGACGTATTATTAATTCTTAGCCAATTAAAAAATATTTGACGCATTATTCCTCCTCAATTTACATCTTACGATCATATTAGGTTTTGTACTTTCGCGTTAAACGGTTACCAAATTGCGAATGCCTTCCAAGCATTTATTTTGTTCAAGAAGTGAGGATTTTTTTCAGCATCCAATGTAAAGTGCATCGAGAAAATTTGATAAATATGCACTATTTTCATTTATATTTACATTGGCATGAGAAAATCTTGAATTATGGATGGAGAATTTTAAGGTGCTAATGAACTTTGCTGCCAACGTAGCCTGAAAAGTAAGATTTATGTGAACTTAAAAAAATCCACTGAATATTTCATAGTAATACTGGAACACATTACTGGATAATTTATAAGTGAAAGTTGTGCTTAAATTAATATGGCATGACTTTCCCACTGATAAAATGAAATATCAAATGAAAAATGTTTGCGAGCAAATAATCGTGTTATCAACCAGACTTTATGGAAAACTAACGTAGACCTACTGTGAAATGAAAAAACTCCAATGGCAGTAACAGGGACCTCGTCGCAGGTATAAACAAAACACTGTGCTGGTATGCTGAAACGGGAAGATTCGCAGCAGTGACCCACCCAACGGCCTGACATAGACCTTTCTTTTATTCATCCTTGAGAAAAATACACTTGTTTACACATTTTCCTGTTAGACTGCAATGATGAAATTTAAAAGTAACTTCTTAGTGACTTTGTCTTGCTCAACACGGTGCTCTTATGACATGCGATTTAATTATAGCCATGTGTCTGCCACTCAACCATTTAAATGTTGGAGGATTGGGAGAAGGTTCCATTTTTCAGTTATCAAATATCCCTATTGGTGCATTTTAAATGTAGTGGAAACTATTGCATTTGGGAGTCAGTGGAAATATCAAGCGGTAGGGAGGAAGGTGACGTGAGTGTGGTGACATATAAGCGGACGACCCTCGACCCACTAAAACTGCAGGAAGGGAAAGTCGATATCCCGTGGTTTGGCGAGTTCTTCACTTGAATGAGTCGGACCTTGAATTGAAGCTCCATAATAAGAGAGACCATTGTGTAAATGTCACCCAGTTAACAGTGAAACGGTTAATTTATTCACTCTAAATAATAGTCTCCCCAAAATACATTTCAAGCACTTAATTGGTGCGTTCATGTCCTTACGAAGTTGAGGTTTTTTTTCCTTCAATTATAATCTTAATCTATAATTTCATTTGTTCTTTACAAAGGGGGTCGGGAAAATTTCCAAGGCTTCATCAATGTGTATTGTAAATTATGGAATTTTACCTCGTGAGCGGCGGTTAAATGCTCAGAGACTCAAATCAACTTGGTAAATAATTCATTTTTTGCTTTTTATATCCGTTGACACTTTGATCACGCCAATATTAGTGCCCATAATAAATCATTCCTTATTATTTTTTTCCTCCTCTACAATGGGTTATTTCAAATTTTCCATTTAATCCATGAAATAGATATTTTGCTTGGTGCATGTATAACCTGCAATGATGTTAATGTACCTGATAATGTGGTGGTGAAAACTTGTGTCCAACTGAGGCTTATGGCGTTCATCAGAATCAGTAACTAATAAAAACAATAACGTATTATTTAAAATTTTATATGTATCAATTGGTTGATTTAGTCATTAAACAAAATCATATTATCAGGCAAAATTCGTATTTTGTGATTTCTGATGAAATGGTTTTCTCAAACACATATTCGTAGTAAAAATCTGAGTATTAAATACCCAAGGTTTATGTTAAATCCAGCTGATGCTAGGATTGGTGCATTTTAATGAAAGTTTTCCTTTTTCAATTGATTCCCACCGAAGTCCATAACACAAGTTAAAAGTTTTAATTTTTAGTTGTCTGATCGACGTAGTTTGAGATAAAATAAGAATATTTGTCATGATATTTAAAATTAAAAAACATCAAATAACGGATAATTTTTAAAATTCAAAAGCATCACAAGTGATAAAAACGAAATAAACACAGATAGATTGTCATTATTGAGTAATTTATGTGACTAAGCTGTGAGTAATTTATGTGACTTTCATACTCCCTCCTCTTTGCCTCATTGACTACAAAGGGCTCCAACTGTCATTTTGGTTGATGATGACGAATTCATTTCGTGAAACTCGTGTTTGAAGTATAATCCCTGGGAAACATATTCTTTCCGTGCACCATGGTGAAAACAATGAAAGTAGTAATCTTTTATTACCTAATTTGTCTCAGTTGTGAATTACATTCAACGACAGCTAGAGGTGAAACTCAATTTTCTCGAAAATCGCATGAGTGCAGCAGACCATAAATAAACCAAAGTAGCGTTTCCTTGACTACGGAGAAAAATTTTTGTTGAAAATCTATGTTACATATTTGATTACCCTTCCCTTTCTCAAAAATACTTCTCAGTTTTCTAATGTATATTGCCTCTATTCATTCCAATTACATTAGTTTATAATAATGTCAACTCATTAGGAAAAGATTCAAGTTCACAATATTTTGCATACGGAGGCGAATTAGATAACTCCTGGGAGTTGCTCCTCAGACTCGTGTTGCAAATTAATGAACCTGCATGTCCCTCAAAATTTACTCGGAAACGTTGATTTATTCTCATAGAGGCCACGCCAACTTGTCACCGGCGCAGTCTCACCTTGCTTAATTTATTCGACGGGAAAGCTGTGGTCAAGGGTCGAAGTATTTACCTTTTGGCGGTTGTAAGCATTGAGCAATGAAAACATTTACTTTCCTACGTCTCATCTTACATTAAAAACTGAATTTTCAAAGGAATGAAAGTATACGGGTACTTCAAAAAAGTATTTTAATTGATATTTTACCCAGCAAGCTGCTTCAATGCCGCTAAATGTGTGGCGGGTATTGTTTAAAAAAACAGCCGTTTAAAAACAAAATACAAACAAAAAATTAAGAAGGTTGCATTTTTTTCTGGGTTTCACCGCGTCGTCGTTGTGATGGAAAAAACAGTTTCTCATGCATTCCAGCAGGCGTCTTCAGAAGAAAATATTTTTTTTTTCACGGGCTCCGACTCTTTTCCATCTTGCCCTTTCGGAGCAGGCTTGATCGGTGCTCTCGTGTGTCGAAGTCACCGCCGCTGCCGAACTCACCCACGTGAAATTCAGCAATATGGCGAATTTCGCCGTGGGATGAGTGTTCTGTTTTCTCGTAGAAATCCCGCGCGCTGGACTGGAAGACATCTTCCAAAGGTGGCAACCTCGAGATAGCCCAAAGTGCGTCATTGTGTGTCATGACGCCTAGGCGTAGTGTTGTTCTTGCGATCGGCAACACAGGGTATGCGCTGAGCAGTCTTGGAGGTGAGTCCGATCCACGCCGGGGCGGCGTGTTCTATGATCGACCGAAGAATTATCCTGTGTAGCATGATCCGGCGATGTAGCGGCAGGCTGACATTTCCGAGAATTGAAGCAATCTGGTTCCTTCTCGAGAGCATGTTGGCGGCTTTGCGGTGAGTTTGTGGCAACATGTCGATCTAGAAAGACGCCTAGATATTCAATGACGTCTTTTCAGAGCTTGATGCCGTGCCTTGGCCGCCGTTACATAGGTGGTGAGTGTTGTCGCTGATTGGTCACCTTACGACCAATAGCATCGGTGTACATAGTTTCTTCCACGTATTGTGCAGTTGGTAGCTATCATCTCGATTGAAATTATGAGGACGATTAAATATTTTAATCACCTCTCGAATGATCCTGGGAAAATATTGGGCATTAATATATTAAATAAAATATATTCTCTGGCAAGTCTCTTCCCCGTTGATGTCGTGCCCTAGTTCACACAAAGTATGCTCAGCCACAGCTGACAGATGGAAATATTTATTTTTTTACCGTTCTTTTACGCTCTTGTATGCGGCACTTCACACTCTTTCGGTCTGCCCGATGTATGACATTCCGCAATGGCATTCAACCTCGTATACTCCTTCGTAGGAATGAGGAGAGATACGGTCCTTAGGAATCGGAAGAAGTTCTCCATCTACCAACTAAACTACGAAACGGTGAAACCCGGAAAATGCAGTCTTCATTACCATCGCACTGCGGAAGCCTTCGCACCAAAAAATAAATAACATGAGATGCGCGTCATGAGTTGGACCGAGCAAATCTCAAGTTCCATTGTTGCTTGGGGAAACGAGGGATCCTTATATCTTTTCAACGTAACGTCTCTATTTATCGTTTCCGTATTGTCGGGCCTATATGTATGGTTAGGTTCTAATATGATGTTCCCCGCATCGCTCTGAAAAAGGGTATATGTTGCCAATTGGTAAAGTAATCTAAGCCCAGACGGTAGCCTCCGAGTCTATTGTAGATTCAACTTTAATTGGTCTAAAAGCTACGTAACGCTTTCCATTCGTTTGTAGCTTTTTTTAACGTATCGCTAGAATATCCTTTTTTTCATTATGTTCAGGGGTGAAGTTTTTATAAACCTAAAGTAATGAATAGGGAAGCATTAAACATAATATAAATAATATATTGATGAAGTCTTCTCGCGTTTGTCACCGGGTAAGGCTGTTTAAGGCCAACGTTTCGATGAAAAAGTCCCTTATTGTCATCAGGAAAAATACTGACTCACAAAGTCAGATATATAGCATGGATAATTATAGATATTTTAGTCAGTCGTAGCCCCAGTGCCAAATCCAAGAAGATTTTATCATTAGTATTTGCCGGGAAAGCTTATGATCTTTTATCAAGGAATGTTTTCACTTTCATGCGTCATATTTTGTATTAATAATTAATAACCCGCAGACTGTATTTGAGACAATGAGGATGAGATAAACTTGTGTGAGGGGTCCCCAACTGCGGTGCATTCATTCACGGTGGCGTACCATCATTGAGAAAAATTACTGCCATTCCGGAGTGGACCAGAATTCCGAAGCGTTGTGGTCCCCTTGGGAGTCGTTACGATGTAGGTTATCCACTATGTGTGAGCGTGAGGGTGAACCCGCAGAATTTTACCTTTGCTGTAACTCGTGGGATTTGTAGGAAAAGGAATGATGCTATGCATAATGTGCAGGATGAATAATCACCCCTGGGAGTTGGATAACCTTCGGTACAGTGGTGACCATCAGTGAAGCATGCTGTTATCGGGCGCAAGGAAATTTCAAGTTCTTCATGACCTAAAAATCCATTCGAGTAAAACTTAAACGAGTTTTGTTTTTAAACTTAGAGAAAATAAAATATATTGGAGACACAATAGCGTATGTTAAACGATTATCATGTAATTAATTTGTAAAACAGCTGTTTTCAGAATTTCTCAACTCATGTTTTACAAATTAAAAGGCTCTTTTAACCAAAATGAAGATTTTTTTTAAAGTTGGTGATTCCCACCTTCATTTTGCGTTATGTTATGTATTATAGAGAACTGTTAACCATTTTATCATCTAGTTTCGGTTTCCATTTGCATTGTAAGTCATAGAATGTTACGTCAATATATAGTAAGTTTCTTAACGTGAACTTATATATTCTTGCTGGAAGACACTGATTGAATTGGTTGAACTGATTGGAAATGGTTGAACACGCAACTTTAATAATTGCACTTCAAATATGGTCGATTGACAGTTCTTTTAAAGAACATCACATAAGAAGGTGTATTTTCTGATATTACATAAATATATATATTTGGTCGCCTACCTACGAGGACAAAGCATCAGCGATAAAGAAGCAAACATAGAACACAACTGAAAACTACGAATAGCAGCATAGTTACATGGTATTGGCTATATTTTACATTTATAAATATATACTTCAAAGATATCATACTTAGAATCGTTACTTTATCAACGTGACTTCGTCCTGCGAATGTAGTTATTCATAGGTGTGGCCAACTTGAGAAGCTTAGAGTTACAAATTTTCCACTCCGTATATCTAATTGAGCAGGATTTTTGAGATACTGGATCGAAATATCGCTGAGTGCTAACGCATTAAAGAACCCCCTTGATTGCGCTTTCAACAGAATTTTCCTAGCACCTGATGCAAAAAAATTTCCAAGATTTTAAAAGCGCGAAATACATATTCCATGCAACTGCAATCATTCAGCGTACTCTTCTCCCTTTTACTTTTGCACAGCTTACATAAACCCACATTGATGATGTTTCCACGTGAATTGTAGAAGTGAGTGGTGATAGCAGCATTTGCTATTTGTGTAAATGTTTTGAAGTATGCCATTTTGACTTGTATAAATGTACATGCATGGTAAAACCTGTGCGGTAAAATTTAAGGGCGAAAAGCATCATCATACTAAATTTTCTGAGTGTTCTTAGCGCGTGTTGCAATTCTCATATATATATGAAAATAACTTTATTTGTATTTTTTATTGGTATTTCTTCCAAGAATGAGGATATTATTGAATAAATATTAATTTTTAGCTTGTCAAAATTGGTGGAAGTGCATACTAGCTATAGCCTTTTTCCCGACTTATTATTAGTAATACGGGAAACATAACGTTACATCGCTGTTTTAGGTTGTTTAATCAAATTTAACAATAAAAAATTCTTAACGTTGTTGTTTAGCTCAATTTTATAATACTGAATGGGAATACTGAGGCGGAATACCGTAAATATCTCGTTTCGAAAGCACACAAATATGGAGAATTTTCGATTAAGGGAAAGATAGGAAAGGAAGTGCCCCACTGCCTTTGTGAATCTAGGCCAGATTCTTTCGTAATGATTATTCCTGATTCCGTGGCTAGCTTCCATTTTTCAATTTCCGATCGCAATTCTCAATTAGAAGTTGATAACAGCCTCGTTATTCAGCATGCACGTGAATTTTTTTTTCAAATTGTCTGCGTCCTCTTTGCAGCCTTACATGAATACGCAGTGGCGCATTCATTTTTTCACTCGATTAAAAGTCAGTCGAGCTCATACACTGCTTGGATACGAGGCACTTACTATTTTACCCTCTGATTCAAATGCCCTTGATGAAAGAAATAGCTACTTCGGAAAATTTTATTTTTTAAAGCATTGCTGTGAATACTCGGTAAATCACGGCCATGAGTACCTTGTTAATACTTAATTCACGGTGCAAATAAATCCGTTGCTATGGGAGAAAACAAACCGGAGGGAAAAAACGAGGTGACAATAAAATCCTACACTTGGTTGTGAAACTGACTAAAATTAGCCTTTTTCAATGCATCACTGTATTGATTAAAGAATTTTTATTTTGTATTTCACCATCACAATTTGAATACTTAAAAATATAAATCGCAATTTTAATAAATTCATCAAAGCAAACGCAAAATGACATCATCGGTTTCTGTGATTTACTAGTTATAATAATGCAATTTTTTGGCCTTTTGGCTGCTGTATATCTTCCTATATCCATCTTTGTTCACTGGGATGAGGCTTGATGGGAGGTGCCGCTTTATATTTTAGTCTGCGATTTTACATTGAGAGGACGGGGTTTTTCGACTACCTAGGAAGACAGGCATGGTATATTTTGATCAATCAAATTTTCCAGCTTAATGCACATTTTTTTAACGAATATTCACAATTTCCTGGCATATTTCCTTGATGAAGTGTGAATTAGACCATAAAGGAGGTAATATGACTTCCTAAGGATAAAAATTCTTTGACAAATGCAATTTTAGCGGAAACAAAGGAGTGTAGTAATCGTAATTGCAACCCGCGAATCAGGGCAGTCATTTATATCAAGGAACAACAGTGTAATGGAATGATGAGATTTTAAATAAGGCTCTTACTGTACTATTACATGTAATTTGACTCGTAAATAAAATACTAATGGTATGCAGAAGAGAAAACTTTGCCTCAATAAGAGGTAATGGGAGAGAAACAGTATTGGGTAATTTTGACCCATAGTCCGTCATCATAGGTATAACATCAGTAGTAAAAATTCCTATGAGTAATCACGACTTTTTTGCATCAGCATAGTAACAATAACTATGCTTTAAGTCACGAAATTCCTAAGGTAAAGGATAGAAACGGGAGTAAAATTTAATTTGTGATACGATACTCAGGGTGTTTCATGAGAAATCTGCAGTGCTTTTTGGAGGTAGGAGGGGTCGGACAAAAATGTGAGATTACAGTTAACTGTCTGAAATAAGTTATCTCAAAGTGGGTGAGTTTGCGCAATTGTTAATGTTTTTACTCGCTCAAAGCTTTCGTTTAATTAAGTTCAAAGATTAATAATTTCAGACAATTTTAATCACATATTTTAGTCCGTATTTAATTATTTAATAGTCTTAGAAATCCAGAGTATTAAAAAAAAGTCGAAAAGGTGGCTGGATGCCAAAGAAAAACAGTTTTTAGTGGTAACTGCAAGATGCATTCAGAAAACGTTTTGGCGTTGCCATAGCTCTAGTAACTGAGGAGTTGCGATCCCGCGTTTATTGACAAAAAATCTTTATAATTGTCTTCCCTCCACCACCTGAAGTATTGCAGATGCCTCCTGAAACACCCTGTATGGGTGAAAATGACCTGTCACGTCCTCCTAGTGTCAGGAGCGTTTGGTTGCGAGAGCTATGCGATTGAGGTAAAGCGTTTACACGAGATTTTTGCCTCACGCGTGTAAGTTCCCACGTTGCTAACGCGTGGATTAGCTTCACGGGACGCTAGTTTTCCCCATTTTCCGGAAAAAGGGATGAAGGGACTTCATCGAAGAAGGTAAAGTGGGGCCTCGAAGGAGAACGGCAATTCAGACCATACATTCCCTCAGTGGGGTTTATTTGACTCCGGGCCAAGGCAGTAAAACTTTTATCCCCATTCCGAGTGTCAGAAGCGATCGTATTCAGTTCAATCAGTTCCGAGTCGTGGTTTTCTAGGAAAAAGAATCGATCTCGAAGGGAAAGAGGATTTTTTCAAATAGTAAAATGGGAAAGAAACTGTGTAAAGCCATAAAAATCTCGCAAGGAGCCCCAGCCAGGGAATTGGGTTGCGGGGATATGAGACTACTGGTCAATAATCTTCATCAGTTTTTTCATTACGAGCTCAGCGCGGCTGGCGTAAGTGGGATATGTGGCACAAACCTATTCCTCCGCATTTTATCCGTTATTTTCAACGCTCCCGAGAGAAGAATACATTCTTCACATGCAGAGTTAGCACTAGCTCTCCACTTAGTAAAATGCTAACCAAATTTATTCATTTAATATTTTATGCTTTGATAATTTAAATCCATTCGTAAAAATTAGTAAAATATTTTCCAATTTATTCTTAAAAATGGAAACAATTTACGAAAAAATAAAATATTTTTTATACTTCATTACCAATTATATACACTGTTGCTTACGAAACTACTCTTTTACCCAAAATATTGCATGGAATTGTAATAATGCATGCCCCTTTAAGCCAATAGATGAGTCATGAACCAAGTTATGGAAACATATGAAAGATTTTATTCATCACAGGTTTTTTGGCTAAATATTAAGTGACCTTTCTCATTCTTTTTTGAATGAAGGGTAAGAGCTTATATAATTTTTAGCGTTTTCATGGATGATCGGACTTCAATGTATCAAACGAAATTGTTAGCAGAATTTTTTAACACTATAATATACTGGCTGGCTATTGTTAAATTGCTTGTTTTTTCATTTTTGCTGAGCTAATTTTTCTAAATACATGTAATCATCTCTGGTAATATCTTGTGGCAATATGTGGAACTTACTCTGCCGTAAGGAAGTAAATAAATACTCATAATATGGTTTAAGGATTTTAAAAGTAAGGGATAAGTAAACTTTCATTATTTTTATGATTCTATTGTATTAATCTTGGCTTTTCATATTCTTTGTAATACCCTACTTAATATTCCAAAAATACTTTACGATATTAGCTAGAAAACTTTATGTAAAAATTAACCTGTGCCAAGACGGTTCTGGACGTAATTACGATAGGGCAGAAGTCGTTGAGAAAGATTATTATATCTTAACTGTTTTGAGATGAATAATGGCTGCTAAGTTTGAAAGTAACAGTACCCAATATCTACGAGTTGGTTCAATTTTTATTTAATCGCGCTTAAATGCTATATTTTATTGAAGGAACAGGATCGAAAACATATTAAATGAATTATAGGCATTTATAATTCATTGCGAGATATTGGAATCTACAGAGAACTATTTTGCAGTGTACCTTTAATGGGTATCCATAAGGTGGACTTTCAAGTGCGAAATTTCAGTAATATTTCGGAAAAATGTTTTAACTAAACTGGGACATGACGAACAATTCCTAGTCGGTATTGCAAGTTTAATGTACTTTCAATTATAATATTCCAACTTCCATGCTAATTAGACTGTTACCTACTTTATAAAGATAGTTACTTTTCCCGCATAAGCTGCTGTACTATCCTGCATGGACTTTAATTGTACCAATTTATACTGATTGATGGGTCTTTAAACCATTATAAGGAAGGAAACAAAATTGATAATGGAATCAGGAATGAAATCACTTCAATTTGCCAATTTCCTATTTAAAATCATCATAAAAACGTTTATAAATGGCCATTTCTGGGCATCCTTTCAATATATTGGGAATCATTGTCTTCAAATACCACCATTCACCTACTCACGATTTTATGTATTTCGTACAGGCTGTTTCGTGTTTTAGTTTTCATTGACTTCAATACGAAGCAACTGCTGTAACTCTCCAAGAGGTGGCTTTTCTTCCGTTGTGGACAACGACATCTTGACTCTGCTCGTGCGTGTCCTTTTCTTTCCTTATGTCCCCCAGGGGGCTTATATATTTTTCTGGACTGGACGGGAAGAATATGAGGAAGAAACTGAAGGAGTAGTAGTTCCGGAGTGAATGGACAGTCTGTGTTCTCCATGTTAGTCAAGAGTGAGAGTCCTTGTTCTCTCACTTTCCTTTCAAACGTTCCTTTCTCCCTTGCCTTTCCATGCAGGTACTCACTCACACCACCTCAGAGCGTGAGATGAGCGTCTTACAAAAATTACGAAAGAGAAAACTTTTACTTTACAACTAGCGCGAGTACCCTTTGAGATTCTACGGTAAATGAAAGATAGATGGAGTATGTTTATAAAAATTACAAATCCTTTATTATTATTTTCCATATAATGAATAGTCATAGATTTACAGCCACAGGATTACAAGCCATACATTTTGTATGTTCCGGTATAATGGGCTAGAAATGCTCCTTAACTTAATCAAAAAATGCTATTTTGAAGTGTTTTCAAGTAGCGAACATGTGTTACATAAAAATACTAGACAAACAATATCCTTTTCTTTCTAGAGTAGAAATACCTACCTATCATTTTCTTTTTACGTATTTGGCGGTGCGACTTCTTTTTCGCCCATTTAACAATTTCTGCCTTTCTGCGCTTCATGTAACATCATTGCGTCATCAATTATGTACCTAAAAGTAATTAACGTGAGGTGTTAATTAAAATATTTTTTCACTCAATAATCATTAAAACTGGATTATTCTGGACATACTTGAATCAAGGCATCACTGTAAGGTTGTTTCTAGCGCGTTTTTTTCAAAATATACATGCTTTCTCAATGAACAAGGCGAGAAATGGAAGAGATTTATATTACTTAAAAATTTATTTTGCATTCATGTAATTAATTTAATATATTATGATGCAACAAGTAATCTCAATAAGTATAGCACCAATATATTTTGGTGGAGTACTTACAGAATAGCAATTTCGTACCATGTAGAATTTTTTTGGAATGGCCGAATCATATCAAAATTTACAAAGGCATTTCCGAGTGAAGCTAATGTAGGGGTGACTAAGTGTAACAAAAAATTTTTTTTTTCCAAAATACACCGCACGCTTAAAAAAACCTTGATGAATAACGTACAAATTACTCAACCGTACTGTTTTATAATTCACATGAATTCCGCAATGAAAGCCCGAATGGTCTTGACTCAGAATAAAACCAGGCCACCCAAATTTAGAACAGAGTTCTTCAGCTAATTAGCTTACAAACTTTTCCTTCGCCACTGCTGAATTTTGGTGTATCTAGGGGACCAGAAGGTGTGCAAAAGCAGCCGTCTCTCCATGGAGAGGGAAAACGCCTTGTTAGGTTAAAGGATTTAAGCACTCCGTAGGAATCCGCGATTTCCTGGATCGAGTCCAGGTCAGGAGAAATCATTCTCTCTCTTCAAGAAAAGATACTAAAAATGCAAATTTTTGTATAATTTCAGAAACAAACACCTCTAGCTCTATTTAGTTATTTTTGTTCTAACTGGTTTTTTACTCATTCTTCAGTTATTATTATATTTTCGTTTCATTTGCATAATATGTTTTTGTATTTTTATGATCTAATTGTAATATTATAAACTCTTGTTGAACATACAAAAGTGTATCTTCATTATGTTTCCTGTCAACAAGTTCCACCAAATATCGCCTTCCAACCTTAAGCTGACCCAAAAACGGAATAATTAATGCTCCATTATGTCAATATATTTCTTTAAACCACAGATACTTTTATTTAGAGTGAAACGCCTCATTTACCATAGTTTTTACCTCTTACTTTGTAACATAAGTGCTACCTCGGTTCTCGATCATCCATTCATCTCCTTCTGGGCATGAGAAAAAATCCAACAAAATAGTCCGCATCGTCGCATTCAAAACTCTCAACACTCCTGACAGGTTTTGGCTCGCTTGCACGTATACTTTACAGCTGATATATGATAATGTGAAAATTTATTTAAAATTTTATTTATATATATATATTGTGACGGAACAGGCCCGTTTCCCTGCCAGCCCGTCGACCCGTCTCAGCCCTCACGCCCCCGAGTGTTACCCCCTCCTTCTTTCCTTCCCCGACAGCTCGCCACTCCGAAATCTGGTTTCGGTAGAATGTGATTTTGGGAAAAATATTGCAGAAGAATACGATCTTAGATCGTTTATTAGGGCGCCACCCAAAACCGCGGCCCACGAACTGTTGCCTTTGCCGGTAGAAGCAAGGACGTTCCAAACTCCCAGGATTAAATAATTGTTAATACGGGTGGACAATATGACAATGCGGACACTGGTTGTTTGACTCACGCACGGACAAGGGTTTGAGGATCCGACGAATGAACACTGACCTTTTACATTATGCACAAAAATCACCATTTATTATTGAGACTTTGGCGAAAACAACGAAAAACCATCAACGCACTGATGAAAAATCACCCTTGAACAATACTAAGCCTAATCTACAAACTAATGATGGATGAATGAACACAAGCAAAAAGATGAAATACCCTTGATGACACAAAGAAATAAGAATTGAAAAGCCATTACATGTTCCTCGTCTGCCTCCTGGAAAGACGGGAAATTATGATACATTAAATTGCCCTTATTTACGGGCGTAAGACGTGCAATCAATAGTCCTTTTCTGTTCAATTAACTATTTAAAAACTCGGTGCAGTTATTGACTTTTTGCAGTCTCGCATGAACTCTTGCGAAAGTGACTTGATTGGTCTTTACATGAATCACCGGTATTTGGATGAAGTAGACGGACTTTAGAGTGGTAATCTTTACCCTCTTGGTACTGCTTGAAGTACTTGGGAATGTGATAATACGGGAATAATTACTGGAGATTGATACTTATGGGCATGGCAGTCTGTGGTTCCCGACGACTCCGTCGCCAGCGATTCGGGGAGCTTTTTGGCTGCTCCGGATGAAAACGGCCCACAAGCGCAGCGACGGCCTCACTTTCGGCACAGATGTCGCCTTCTCAAACGCCTGGGCCAGCACCTTTATCCGTGCTCCGGAATCAGAAACTGCTCCACTTCCCCCGGTCGCTCTCCGTCACACACCTCTGCAATCACAGCCGTTGCCTTTCTTGGGTCTCCTTCCCTCTCACAGCTGAGCATTGACTGCCAGCTCCCAATTATGTGCTCTCTCACTGCTGGTACCTCGAGACAGGCTTGTCTCCCTCTCGACCAACAGACCAGTACCGTGTCCGTTCACCAAAATGACTTCATCCCCACTTCTCCTCCTACCACGTAACCTCGCTATTCCCGATTTTTCCGTTACGGAAAGCTGACACACGTCACTTACTTTGAATTTTAGCCAATCACGTCACTGCACAAGTGGCGTGATCGCCTTACATCCTATGGGTACAATTGAATGGGAACTAAAACCATGGTATTTTACCGTCTTATACTACATGAAGGTCAGAGTCACTTCGCCCGATCCACGTAATCTTCCACGGGGAAGATCGTAGCCGCGTGAGGCGCGCTGACATGGGACGAAAAGAAAAAATATCGTGACCACCCGTCACAATATATATATCTGAATTTATATGTATGTTTGCGCTTAAGGCGCCGTGTGAATGAATGAAGTAGTATATATTGTGACGGAACGCTCCCGTGAGCCATGCACCGTCGAACTGAGATTATTATCCGAGTTCCTAATTTTCCGTAGGTTCTGGGGCTCGCGGTCAAGATGGGAACTCGCGGCATTAAACACAATGGCACAGCAAGGGGATGAATGACCTCGTACACAGCGAATGACTGTCATACAAAAATTTATTAGAGAAAAATAAACGAACACTTCTGTCCTTAAACGCTAATGAGGGATGGAATAGTGATGCTGAATTGGGCGAGACATCAATGATACACTTGCAGAAATAAAAATGAAGCAAATATGCCATACACAAAAAGAAAGAGAAATCTTATATCTAATAAATGAGGGATGAGATGATTATTGGGGTAAATGAACAAAAATGGACAAAAATAACACTGTATACTCTCAAAGATTGCTATGACACGGGCACTCGAAATCTTGCTGCACTTCAAAGGCAATTATGAGTAATGTTCGTCGTTCTACTTTCAAATGTTACATGCTCCACGTTCTGTTCAATCAAAAATGAGTCTGACGTCAACCAGATGGGATGACGAGAACGGGAGAATCGTGATACAATTAAAAATGGTCTTTAGACCGAGAAAGAGAGACGTGAGTTTGGGTCAGAAGCCACATGAGTATTAGGATGACACACGTGCACACTGGGGGACTTTCTTCGTACAGGGCGCGTGGGCTGGCTGGAGCGGGGGAGGGATCGGGATTATTTCCCCGTCCCGGGAGAGGGTTTAGAGTACTTAAGTGTCAAAGACGGCGGGTCCGAATCCTGGCCGCCGGGTCACGATGCGTCGATCGCGGGGAACCACCTCCCGCAAATCCTTGGACGATGTCGTGATGTCCTGACGAAAAAGCAAGGACACTTTTCTCGTGTCTCGCTGTACTCCACGCTTCTCTCTCCGCACGCCCTTCCCCTGGTCGCGTTGCCCGACCTCCGAAATTGCCGTAGCCCTCGTCTGCCGCAGCCCCGTCTTGTCGCCCCACCTTGGCACTGTCACAGCTGACCTCCGTCTTCTCTAGCGGATCAACTGCCGCTTTCTCAGGAATCCAACCCCACATCCCACAATACCAGGCCTTATATACCCTTTACAAAACAAGAGACATGCTAAATTCTAGCAGACAACATAGGAAAAAGAAAAGAAGGTCGCTCATCACTCGCTGTTGCCGCGCGCCAATATGAATCGGGGAGAAGAGATGGACGCAGAATGCGCCGTGACGAGGCTTTTCGTCACATCGCCCCCCTGCATGGATGCATCTCTTTCCTAAGGGGTGAATGAAAAAGATGTGTCCAAACGAAAGAGATGAATCCATGCATATCGCGGAAAGAATAAGCCAGATGAACGAGCAACAAACTAAAAACTAAACATGAGATTCTAAATAGACCCGAGAGCAAATGAAAAAACTTATGAATCAACCCAAGCTGGGTATCAGACACCTTAGGTGTTCTTAACAAGACTAAATCCCTGACATGAAAATTAGAATGGGTCTTGTCTTGACTACGCTTTCTTTTGAGCCCAGCCTTTTTTAACTGGCGGGTGGCAAACAAAATTAAATTTTCCCTCCCGATTTCCGAATCTTCAGTAAAAATCATTTTTGATTTCATCGTTTCCGGAACGGTAATCATCGAGAGACAATTTTCCACTTCTTTTAAAAACGCTATCGGGTGATCGGCGTCTCGAGCGGAGAACACGGGCTTCGTCAATGACTCACTTGATAACGTCGCCGTTGCTACTGGCGTGCCGCTATCCTTTAATGCCTCAAATTCCGCTTCGAGCGATTTTACCCTGCGTTCGTCTATTTCGACGGCATTTTCCTCGTGCTTTTTAAGATTTGCAATGTCATTATAAGAGCGTTCTAGAGCGTCTGTGCGCACCTCTAGGTTTTCAACTTGTGAATCAACCACCCTTAGACATTCATCGCGATCATTTTTCGCGATCTCATTCACCTTTTCTAGGCAATGAGTTTCACCATTGTTTAGTTTATCTTTAATGACGGACTTTTCCTGCCGTAGAATATCATGACAACTATTAACTTCCTGCATTAGAATATCATGACAACTCCTAACTTCCTGTCGTAGATTATGATTAATTTCCTGACGCAATGCTTCATTATTTGTACTCATCTCAGAGCGCATGCTCTGTATGGCTTCATTATTTGTACTCATCTCAGAGCGCATGCTCTGTATGGCTTCAAAATTAGCGTTAAGCTGAGCGCTCAGGCTCTCGTTACGAGCGTTAATCTGAGCGCTTATCTTTTGTAACATCAATAAGATTGTTTTATTAGACACATAATCATCATTAGAATCGTGACTCGATTCGGTTCGGCTGGCTTCGCCCCCCTTGTCACCTTCACGCTGTGTTTTACTTTGCCCATTCATGCCGGAACCCGGCGTATCTAACAGCATTCCCCGGAATGTGTCAGTTAAATCATCGGTTCCCGAATTCGCGCTCTTGTCGTCGGAGTCGTCTACTTCGTTCGCGACCTCCCGATACACGGTAAACGCGGGTGCCTTATCGTCGGACGTATTCATAATTGGATCCCCTTAAACAAAAGGAATAAAACAAAGGGATACCCCAACGACCCGTAGACCACCATTCATCGGCCACAAACACCAAAAAAATAGAAAAGAAAACCGACAACGCAATGGTACAAGAAAAACACACAATCGGATTCAAACTTGAGAATGGATTGCCAATGGCGTGACACTATAACTAACAAATGGTCGACTAACCTGAACCCAATTACATAATAATCACGAGTTCGCTCGTGGTCACGCGCATTCATATGGGTGAAATGCACTAATAGCTGACGCGAGCGCCGAATGATCAAAATGTGCCAATACAGTGGCATCGAAAACGAACATTAAAATTTAAATGCAAATCCCCTCGTGATCGTGCCCCGCGTTGTTGGGCGCCAGATGTGACGGTACGCGCCCAACACGCCGTTTGATCAAAACGTGCCAACCTCGTGGCATCAAAAACGAACATTAAAATTAAATGGCAAGTTCTCCCCTGATCGAGCCCCGCGTTGTCGGGCGCCAGATGTGGCGGAACGCGCCCAACACGCCGTTTGATCAAAACGTGCCAACCTCGTGGCATCAAAAACGAACATTAAAATTAAATGGCAAGTTCTCCCCTGATCGAGCCCCGCGTTGTCGGGCGCCAGATGTGACGGAACGCTCCCGTGAGCCATGCACCGTCGAACTGAGATTATTATCCGAGTTCCTAATTTTCCGTAGGTTCTGGGGCTCGCGGTCAAGATGGGAACTCGCGGCATTAAACACAATGGCACAGCAAGGGGATGAATGACCTCGTACACAGCGAATGACTGTCATACAAAAATTTATTAGAGAAAAATAAACGAACACTTCTGTCCTTAAACGCTAATGAGGGATGGAATAGTGATGCTGAATTGGGCGAGACATCAATGATACACTTGCAGAAATAAAAATGAAGCAAATATGCCATACACAAAAAGAAAGAGAAATCTTATATCTAATAAATGAGGGATGAGATGATTATTGGGGTAAATGAACAAAAATGGACAAAAATAACACTGTATACTCTCAAAGATTGCTATGACACGGGCACTCGAAATCTTGCTGCACTTCAAAGGCAATTATGAGTAATGTTCGTCGTTCTACTTTCAAATGTTACATGCTCCACGTTCTGTTCAATCAAAAATGAGTCTGACGTCAACCAGATGGGATGACGAGAACGGGAGAATCGTGATACAATTAAAAATGGTCTTTAGACCGAGAAAGAGAGACGTGAGTTTGGGTCAGAAGCCACATGAGTATTAGGATGACACACGTGCACACTGGGGGACTTTCTTCGTACAGGGCGCGTGGGCTGGCTGGA
Source organism: Ischnura elegans (assembly GCF_921293095.1). Lineage (NCBI taxonomy): Eukaryota > Metazoa > Arthropoda > Insecta > Odonata > Coenagrionidae > Ischnura > Ischnura elegans. The sequence goes on along the minus strand of NC_060248.1, from coordinate 100,479,624 downwards.
GCGGGGGAGGGATCGGGATTATTTCCCCGTCCCGGGAGAGGGTTTAGAGTACTTAAGTGTCAAAGACGGCGGGTCCGAATCCTGGCCGCCGGGTCACGATGCGTCGATCGCGGGGAACCACCTCCCGCAAATCCTTGGACGATGTCGTGATGTCCTGACGAAAAAGCAAGGACACTTTTCTCGTGTCTCGCTGTACTCCACGCTTCTCTCTCCGCACGCCCTTCCCCTGGTCGCGTTGCCCGACCTCCGAAATTGCCGTAGCCCTCGTCTGCCGCAGCCCCGTCTTGTCGCCCCACCTTGGCACTGTCACAGCTGACCTCCGTCTTCTCTAGCGGATCAACTGCCGCTTTCTCAGGAATCCAACCCCACATCCCACAATACCGGGCCTTATATACCCTTTACAAAACAAGAGACATGCTAAATTCTAGCAGACAACATAGGAAAAAGAAAAGAAGGTCGCTCATCACTCGCTGTTGCCGCGCGCCAATATGAATCGGGGAGAAGAGATGGACGCAGAATGCGCCGTGACGAGGCTTTTCGTCACAATATATATTTTTGTATATTCACCTTGATAATGACAGTGTGTACTGCCGAAACCTGGGTCGGTATTAAAAACTCTTGTGGAACATACAAAAGTGTATCTTCATTATGCTTCCTATTCCGTTTTTATATATTTTTAATTTCAAACATTTTTTCATATCTATCATTGAGGTTAGAAAAACATGAATTTATTTTTCAAATAATTAACGAAATAAAGGTAATTTTAATTAACATTAAGCAGGTTACTGCATAGGTATTCTGTTTTCGTAATCCATACCTTTCGCATTCAATAATCATATTTCTCTAATAAAAAAATTAAAGTCATCTGATATTTTATTTCCTTTCTCAGCTCATCCAATGTTTTGTGAAAACTTTTTGTGAGGTAACTATGCCAAGCGATAATTTTTTCAACTGCGAGGTGAAAATATCAGTGCATTGTTGTCATTTCACATTCCTATACGCTTTGATGCTTTTGAAAAAACATTTGTCTTTGCGGAGGTACACACGCGTATGCCAGAACCACTATAATTTCTCAACTCGCGCCAGGAAATCTGTGTCAGGAGAACTGTGAACATCATGCCGCCTGCACATGATGTCAAAAATTCTTCATAAATTGCACCTGGCAGCCACAGAAAAAAACAGCCCACTCACCCCCAATTGCGTTGCAATCTTCAAGCCAATCCCATCGCCTCCTTCCTCTGCGGTTGCTTTCCGAAAATGGCATCGGGTTGAGGGAGTGGAGGATTATGAGGGGAGGGGGCGTGTAGCGTATACGATCGCACTTGAGAGTGTTGCTGGTGGCGGCGGCGTCGGGGGAATAATGTAGCGAGGATCTGGGTCAATAGAAGTCCGTGTTGCTTCTAATACGTCGTGGGATTAATATATGTGCTAATGCGCTGGATACTCGGAGAACAGACGCGCCTCGGAAAATCCAGAGTGTGAGTGCCGCCAAGTGGAGAAAGACAGTCGGACGGAAACTTTGCTCTGGAACTTGAAGGAACTGGCCGGTTTCATTCTTTTGCCTTTCATGATTTCTTGCGTGCCTCTCCACGACTTGGGTCATCAACTTTTTCATATCTGGTCGGGGTTCGCGAAAGGGCAAACGTTTTGGTCCAATGTTTTTTTATGAACGAAGGCGAGGATAAATTAACGATACACACTCCCGTCGATAATGATAAGCAATCCATAATGCAGTACCTAATGTATGAGTTGATAAATCTTCTTCCCGGGATTATACTTCGGAATTATACTTTTAGAAAGGGCTTATGGCATCACGTTTTAATCGTTACTGTTTTTAAAGCAATAAATTAGCCACCAACGTTGAACTTTAGTGGTTGTGTGCTATAATGAATTTTCTCTCTGCGATTCAAATGTAATGTGTTGGTTTTTTTTCATGAGTTTTCGCATAAAATTCGTACTTTACTGAAGACTTTGATCAATGGTAAGGTAATTTAGTGTATTTTTCCAAATGTTCAATCGATTCAAGAAGCAGTGTTAAAAATTGGTTATGTTCTTCGATATCATCGATAATAGTTCATCTTCAATTCAAATTTCCCCTCAAATCGCATTCAATTTTTTTATAAAATTTCTTTTCTAATTTTTTAAATTTTCTTTTAATCCATTTATTTGAAGTCATGGAAACTTAAAATTATTAAATATTTTCATCATCTATTAAAAGTTTCCCTATATTTTTAGTAAATATTTAACTCGCTCATTTTTAAGGAATTTTTTTCATATAGATTTTTTTGCTCGATCAGTAAATAAGACTTCGATTGAATTAATATTCAAAATAAATATAATTATCCGTACGAAATTATGTACAAAAATTTCTAAAGACGCAATAATTTTGCCCTCAGGGGTTGGCTATCATGACATTAAAATTTTTTAAGTGCTTTGTTCAACACAATGTTCCTCGAAGCGTTACCAAGAGGAACATTTGGTAAATGGCTACCATTAACACATATCAGCATTTTGCTTATTCATGAATGCACTATGAAATTTATGTTATCCATTCCACGTTCATACTTTTATGATTATTTAGTTGGTAATTACGTAATTGTGGTTGCTCAAATATTGGCCATATTTATTTCTCTCTCGCGTGTAGCAAATCGCCTATCACATTTACCATGGCGATACATTGGCGATGCAATACATGGCGATACATATTTTATAAGTGAAAAATATTTCGGTGGGGGCAAGCTACATTTTATTTTTTCATGAAAATAGCTTTTCTTGAGGGCTTCAGAGCTTTGGTGAAGATATTTTCGTCGTGTTGAATTTCTCGGTAAGTTTTCCTCACGAGGCCTGCTCAGTGCTCAAGTCTGTGGCGTTCTCCGCGAAAGAAAAAAAAAAACCTGATTCACTTCTGCAGTGTCAGCGTGGATCTCCCTGGGGAATGTTCTAGACAAATGCTTTAAAAGGGAACCCCTATGGAGCCTAAAGTGCTTAACTTTATGATGGCATTATCACATTAGGTCCCCGTGAACGTAGTGATTTCGTCATAGGTACGTATTTTATGAAGATGTTGAAGTATAAATCTTTTTTCTTTTCTTAAATGCCTTTTTGTGTAAGATCTGCGACTTTATTCTTTGATATACGCTTCATTGAGGCCACAATACTATTTTGATAATTTTTTCCATTTTATTTTTTGTTAATTCAAGTTTTATTTAGAGTTACGCTTGAATTGCTTCAGGTTGTGACCCCGATTTTCCCAGGTTTTGTCTTATAGATAACAGATCTAGCAAATCCTCGATTTCTCTAGGCATTACCTGAGGATAATTTTCAATTCGTGTATGCTAATTGGAGTTCATTATTTAAGCAAAATTTTTTCTTGGGGAAAATAATGGCTCTAACGCTCTCAATCTTCTTCTATGGGTTATTTGATACTTAATTTAAATGGGTACAAAGATAGAAAAATTTGGGGATTGGATAGATATTTTATGCGCTGTATCATACATTCTGTAAGTCGACTTTTGAATCTTTTAGAGTACAGTTCTTTCGTATTTATTCTTTAGGAGAGTCCTAGAAATGGGATGTAGTTTGGATATAGGAATGTGACCGCAATTTTTTCAGTAATTAAAAGATATTGATCTATGTATTCTATGCTCATGAGAATATATCAGGCGTAAAAAAGTTCATTATTCTAGTGACACATCAAATTTTTTTTAACATACAATTGGAGACAATATCGTATGTAGTCAAAAACATCTTCAATATAAAGTGTCCTATGGTAATTTTATTCTTTTTCATCTTTTCCTTTATTTTGATTTTATAACTGAGAAAGTCTACATTTACGAATGACTAACAGCGATTTCATACCTTTCCTTATGTAATCATATAACGAAGATACACGGCGGTGATACATGAAGAGAGACTTCCCGGAGAACTATGTGAATAATGAATTTTTTGCTGTTAGGGCAGACTGCCGTGACCACGATGAGCAACGCGCTTTTTGAAACGTTGACGTCGTCTTTGAACCTGTTCGGAAGCCCGAGAGAAATTTCTTATACATATATGGCAAGTAACTAAACAATTAATAAATTCCTAAAATTATAAATCCTATGTGTGAGAAAGATTTGACATGGTTGGTTGGTTGGACTATGTAATAGTTGCTGAAAATATGAGGCTAGCGAAATATATATTGAATTAATTTTTATTCTGTTATTTATCAATTGAACATTGTTTTTTTAATGACTTATAACACTATTTTCCAATGTAATCATATTAGTAGCAGTGAATGAATGTTTAACCAAAATACAATTATTGAGAATGAGATGCAAAAACTTTTGACATGATAAATGTGAACTAAAAATAATTAATACATCATTTATTGCTACCGGTAAACACATATGATTGGGTATTGAATCTATGGCTATAAAATGCGTCACCTTCAAGAGTATGTACTATAAATTAACTTCTATAATGAAAACGATTAATTATCATCAATTTGTGAGAATGATAACTCTAGAGGGGTCATATATACACGGTAAGCCTTTCAATGTCATCGAGAGGATGAGGCTTAAGAGCCTTTCGGGTCAGCTTTCAGTCATTTCCGTCTTTTCCCCGGGCCTCTGATCCATTAATGTGTGGATTTAACTGCCGAACACTCCACTGAAAATTACTCGCGATGAGTCTGATAGAAAATCGATCCAGCCCTTGTTGACGTTTTAATATTCAGGCAGGGTTTATTAAAAATTCAAGGTCCGCGGATATGCTCCCGAAGGGAAACGGTGCGGAAACGAGGACATAGTTTAGGGGCAGGGGGTAAAAAAAAAAAGTTGAAGAGCGGTAACCGAAATGGTTTTTGACGTTCACAGTGGCCGGTATTGCGGGAATGTTTTCCAGTGCACGGCCTTGAGAGGTTCACCGAAAATCAAAGGGAGCACCAAACACGTTCTGGCATGCCTTAAATCCTATTGGCATACAAAGGACACGTACTGCAAACACTGCAGTGGAGTGGGAAACCGACCTCTCCTTATAACAAAACTCGGGGAAATTTTGTGCATGGTGGAGCGTGTTCGTAGTGAGGAAAGCATTCGTATAAGGAAATCTAGTATAGTGCGTCTCCACAAGCTTGCTTTTTTCGTAACGAACTTTGACATAAGGGGTTTTTGCCTCACATCTTCAAGGAAAGGCGTGAACATTTTCCCAGTATTTCACTTCTTATGTTATAAGGTGGGAAATATCTATTCCCTGCTATACTGTGAATCTAAGAAAATATTTTCATAGAAAAACACGTGTAAAACGTGTAACACTTGTTTGTTCTTTTTTTCTTTAGTTTTAATTCGTTCTTTTATTTATTTCATAAATTACATCCGTTTTCTTTCATAACTCAGTGGAACTCTACAATTTAGCCAAAGACGATTTATTACAGCAATCAGCATTTTATATGAAATATGTTTTTTTTTATTTTGCCACGATTGAGAAGGAAATGTGAACACAATATTGGTGTACCTACTACACAGTTGAATGGAAAGTATGAATGAAGATATTCTGACGCATGGGAAAAACGACGAATGAAATAAAAATACGAAATAAAATGAAATACATGAAGTTAGATCTCTCAAATGCGATTGGAATTAATACTTACAATTAGAGATTCAAGAACAGGTTCTTATTTTTGTTAATTTCTTTGTTGTTTGCTTGAATGCTTTTCACAATTATTTTCTCTTTTATAGTTTTAAGATAATTAATTGACTGCATCCATAGCTCAAATTGAAGTAGATTATAGATAAATTTTATATTTTACCCATCCTGAGAGGAGACAGAATTAGAGAAATTTCAGAATTCATTGCCATTTCTAGCAGAAGAAGTCGAATTCGATTCTCTTTATATTTCAATAATTTTCTTTGGTTTACATAAAATGCAAAAATTATCAAAATAATCTCTTGCAAAAATATGTGGAAATAAACAACTAAATGATTTTTCTAGTTATGTCAACTCAGGCATTCCAACTCGATGTACAAAATTATTTTTCAGCTTTAATCATGGACTTTACAGCACATAGGTACATGTAGCGTTATGTTTCTTAAATTTTTTCTCTAAAGTCTCTGAATATAACTCAGATTGTGATATATGTGATGCGATGCTAATACTTTATGAGTACCTGTAGGAATTAAAATGAAAATCGAGCTGTAAAAAAAACCGCCTATAAGCTATTTTCGCCGCTTTTGAAACCTCCGCGAGTCTGCGAAAGTCTTCGAAACGGGAATGAACACGATTGTCATCCACCTTCTACGATGAATATAAGAAGAAGAAGGATGTTGGTTGAGGAAGCTTGTTTCCGGCCCGGTCTTCCGCTCGAAAAATTTCTAGACCACGAGGAGAGTAGGAAAAACCAAGTAGTTACCTCTTATCCCGCCCTCGTTTTAATTTGATAATGCGAATACCGACGGCGAGGAAGTCGAGCGCAGCCGGAGTGGCGGAAAGAATTGAATGTTGATAAGAATTGGAGCCTTCGCGGGAGGTGGGGTGGAGAGAAATGGGGGGTGGAAGGAAGGGGACTTTATCTCGTTAGGCACGTCGTTTCATCAAAATTGCCTCGTTTCCTCTCGGAGCGAAAGTAATTTTTTAAATGCGGTTATTGCGCGGGGAATGGAAGGTGGAAAGCAGGTACAGACAGACCGTGAGAGAGAGGATGAGAATTAGGGGTAGAAGGGAGGAAACCGAGCTGCAAAAGAGAAAAAGAGAGATGGAAATAGAGAGTACGAGAAAAAAATACGCAGACAAAAATTAGCAAGAGAGGTGAAGAGACTCAAGTCTTCTGGGGTAGTCTTTTTAGGATTTCGACGTGGTTGAATCTTTAAATATCACTAACGTTTTCGTAGAGAACTAATCCAACGTCATCAGGATGAATGTTCAGCCAATCAGGAGTAACAGAAGTAGCATAATTTTTTCCACAATTCTTCTGAAGATGTCTTATCGGGTTTCCTACCGGGTTGAATCTTTAATGTCACCAACATTTCCACAGAGAACTCGTCATCGTCGTCAGGGGGAGTGTTCAGCCAATCAGGAGTAACAGAAGTAGCATGATTTTTTTCCACATACCCTCTGGAAATATCTTCTCGGGTTTTCCACCGGGGTGAATCTTTAAATATCTCCAACGATTCCACTGACAACTCGTCCATCGTTATCAGGGTGAGTGAGTGTTCAGCCAATTAGGATTTTCTAACGGATTAAATTTTTTAGTATCACGGGCGCTTCCACAGACTCGTCCATTGTCGTCAGGGTGAGTGTCGTTAGCCTATCAGGAGTAGTAGTTGTGTGTTAATAAATTCATATACACGGCTTTACCATGTCATTTGCCGGGGTATTTAACTGTTGAGGAACGATGTACATCGGTAGTGGTTTTGAGATGGGGCAATATATGCCAATTTAGGCGAACTCCCTTTGGTTTGAACATGGTTAACAAACTTATGTTTAAAATATAACTTTAACTAACTTTAATAACTAACCAAAGGTTATGATACGTTCATTCATAATAAGTAACGATTTATTACTAGAAGCGTTCTCCGAAATACTTATAGTACGCTTCTAGACTGTTTAATTTGACGGGGCTAAAATGTTTAGAATCTTCGTCATATATTCAGAACGCTCAGCGAAAAATTACGAGAAAAATTCATCACCATCCATTTGCAACCTGTTAATCTCAGATTATAGATTAGTAGAAGGCAGTTGAATTCAACACCTTGGTCCCAACATACCTCTAGCGTCTCAATGGTAGCGTGGTATTGAGTCACGCGATTCGAATATGATTAGCAAATGATGCACAATTGTTGTTAGTTTGTGTGCCAAGGAAAATCATTCAAGGGAAGCTCATTGACTTTTGATTGATTAGTAGAGCTAAAAATATTTTTTTATGTTTTATTTCATTTTGATACGCCTCCAATTCTTCCCCCCGGATCTCTTAGATGAGTACCTCAATTTATCGTAACGTGATTCATATGATGGGAAACTGTGTTTACCGTAGAGGGAGTTAGCAATCTACCCTCTACTTTTATCTTTAATCTAAGGTTTTAATGAACTCAAACTGAACTTACTCGCCTTAATGCCAACAGACAAGTCATTCATCGAGTATTTGGTGATATGTGAAGAGGTAGCCCAGTGACAACTTCGTGAAAACCTTAAAAGATCAGTTCACCATGAAATAATTACATAATTAACTCGTAACTTGTGTCCACTAACCTATTCTTTCATTAGTTAATGCGAACTATAGTTACAATTTTTGACGAATGTGGCTTTTGCCATTAATCGCAGTTGAATGGATAGAAATAGAAGGTATCCGATTTTGGTACTGCAAGCTGATTAAAATATGTTTCGTTTTTTTAAATCACAGGAGTTAATGGCATTATATTGATACTTGTTTGCTCATCATCATCTTAACTCAGTGAGGCATACTGAGAATATTTTATTAAACCTGCTCTAGAATCACAATTATAAAAATCAACGCAGCTTGTACACATTACGAACAGATTTATATCTGCTAACTAGCCCGCAAGCACCCTCAGTGGCGTGTGGCGGGGATGATACCATCACTCAACAAATGAAAATTTAATGTTCTAAGGAAGTTTTACATAGCATTTATGAAAGTCCTATACCGTTCGGGTAAAAACGATATCCCAAAACTATGTATTCAGAAAAATATCTTTCTGAATTTATCGTTTCTGTCACACCTGGAAATATAGTAGGGTTTTAATATGATGTTATCCGTGTCACTCTTAAAGATATTTATTCCCAATTGCTAAAGCAATTTAAGCCTCTAGCGCAGTCTCCGTGTCTCTAGCGGCTTCCAGACTAATTCTTTTAACGTTTGTATTACGTTTTCTGTAAGCCCGTCGTAAGTTTTGATTCATCTTGCAGCTTAACTTTTTACTTTATTAAGTTCACGGATTTAATCTTTCGGCGCGGGATCCCATATTCCTGCCGAATGTTCTAAGTGTGGCCGGACGAAGGCGAAATTGCAGCTCTCTTTTACTTTTCCATCCGGAATTCTTCCCGCAATATTCTTGGTGAACAAACGATGCCAGATGCCAATTGACGAGTATAAGAGCCAACACGGACCACCATACCAGGTTTTTAACCTAAGAGGAATCATCCCTAACGTCTGTAATGCTAGAAACGCAGGCCAGTATTATTCCTCAAATCCGTTGGTTTGTTTGAGTTTCTTAAAGTCGTGTTCTCCAATAGCACTTGATGGCGCACTCGCGAAAATATCGACTAAATAGTTGTATTCACTGAAAAATATTTAAGTTGTGTAAATTTTTTTACGAATGAGAAACATAATTGGTCCGTGTTAGCCTTTAGGAGGAAATTGGGTGAAAGGAGAAGGGATGTGTGACATGGTATTTGAGATAGTAAAGGGAAAGGGTTTTGTGCGATGTAGAGAGATAGCAGGCGGTGAGAGGAGCGGAGATTTGGGCGGCACATAGAAACTGGGTGGCTAACAATCTATACGGGATCGACAGAGGAAAGTGTCGCTAGTTAAACACTATCCCATTAATATTTTTTAACTAGTAACAAATTTAAAAAAAATATCTTCATTTGGTAATATGTTTAAACTATGCCAAAATTGTTTTTAATTTCGATATTTTTTCTTAAAATGGAATTAGTAATTCATAATTCTGTTAACATTATACCACTATATTCTTAATAAAACAAAAAATAGAGGCCTAAATAATTAAAAATGGTGGCCAGATTACTTATATTGTTTTCCCAACAAGTCTTAATGATTATATTACGTGTATTCTCTGTAATTGTGTGTCTTTTATTGCGTGTTAAAATTCTTGGCTGGATAAATTTAAAATTCAATGAAAATGCCGTAAAATAAAAGATTATTATAAAATAATTATGTAGTTTCTATTACTCATTGGAAGATAGTGATAGGGAATGGGTGGCAGAGATTTTTCAGAGGCTGTCGGATCCCTACTCAGTGCCTTGAGGAGGGGCTTCAAGTGCAACACTCCGTCCGTCGGATGGGACGTTAAATCGTGGTACCCTTCACCTATTTCGTTAGCTAATGTCGACGCCGGATCTTTTGTAAGGGCGCACGTATTGAAATGTATTAATTATGTAAAAGAACTCTTTGAGACAGCAAATTCGAAGAAATAAAAACACTACATAATCTGTAAGTAATTCTGTTTTCATTTAAACGCTTGACAATTTTCTTTCTATATTTATTTAGATTAATATTATTTATTTATATTGATTAGATTGTTTTGTTGGGGTGACAATAAATATATTTTTAACTTGCATCATAATATTAACATCAATCTATGATTTTTGGATCCATTTTCAAATTCTCACCATTTTTTAATGATAACCCTATACTAAGTGTAAATTTTTTGTCCCTCCTTCAATGCGAAAAAAATATCAGACCCGTTTTCTCGTTTCTATGCATCTTTTTATGGATTTATGGACTAGAGTTAAGGAGGAAAGAGGATGATAGAATGAGTAGGGTTTCTCTCCTATCTAGCGACTATGGGCGTATATATCGAAGTTTATAAATTGTGTAAAAACACTATTTTAGACGGATAATTCGAAAAGTAAAATAACATAAACTATATGTGAGTAATCCTCTTTTCATTTATAACATGTTAAAAATCACATCAATATTTTATGATGATCCTTTATCAATTTGTTTTTGTTAGCCCATGAATGCAAAAAATATCATACCTGGTTTCTCGTTTCTAAGCATCCTTTTTGGGTGGATGGACTAGTCGCCTTAAGGAAGAAAAAGAGTGAGAGAGTAAGAAGGGTTTGAGATAGCATTTGGAGGTCGTAAAGGAAAGGAAAGGGTTGAATCTTAGGAAGAAGGAAACGGTTGATTGTGATAGGAGTGGTTTAAGGGAATATGAGCCGGAGCCATTGTGCGAGATAAGGGGAGTATCGCACCGTTCTGAGAGCGTCCAGAGTGTTGTCGGGCCGAGTGAATCGTCGCCGCTTCGCACTGTCATAACCGAGCCTTCCCAAAGTGCACGGCGAGAGGGAGGAGGAGGCAGGTCTGCAGGGCTCATGAGGGGCGGTGCCTTTAAGCTTGGAGCAGGATGAAAAAAATCTTTATGCTCCTCACGACAGAAGAAAAATGGGAGTTTGGAGTCAGTTTGTGGAAGAGGAGGAAAGCTTAGGGATTCTTCTTGCGTGAAACGCTCGCCCCGCGGTATCAAGGTGCAAGGGATTGAATAAGGCAGGCCGTTGAGGGTTGAAAAAAATATAAATAAGATAAATCTCTCGTGAATGCATGACAAAAGCCGTCGGTACTGTATCTACATACACATGGTCCTCCGCCAGCCGCTTTAGTTGGTGTGTGGCAAAAGGTGTTAGGGTACGAGCCGTATTCTTCGGGAGAATGTTGAGTGAAAAAAGGTAGAAAAGGACAAATGAGTGCGCGTTGTGAGTATCCTGACTGCCCGAGTCCGATCTAGTATTCATGTAAACAAATATCATAGGGGCAAGAACGAGTTCCTAACTTTTCAGCAAAATATCTCTCTTATTTGATTGTTTCCGTGGGCATGAATATATAATTCATTTAGAAGATAATGTTCTACGTTCGCTCGGAAAGATATCTATCTCAATGCCCAAGCAATATAAACCTAGCACGCAGCCACCAAGGCATATGTGGCTCCCAGCGGAATGCGTGAGAAAGGTGTATAATGCTTTCAAATTTATGAGCATTTTTTAGCGAATCACGCCGCTTTACTTTGTATTTCAATTAGTTAGAATGGATTAGATCCTTTTGCACTGGATCACCAATGTTTACCTCGTATGCGGTGTGGAGGATGTGGCAGCTGAGTAACTTAAAGTGAGAGAAGCTCGCAACCCACAACTTTTTCCATTTGAGCTACGCGGCCTGCCCATCTCTCGCAAGGTGTCAGCGAGTGAACATTGGGGTGGAAGTTGAAAGGTCATGGTTTGGGTTTTCTCCGGATGTGTGAAATGCCGACTGAAGAGCCGAATGGAGCGGGCGACCCGACTCACCTGTTTTTCTCCCCAGAACTCAACGCCCATTGCTGGGAAAGGACGGAAGGAAGCGAGCAATTTTTTGTGGTTGCAGCACCTGGCACTCCATCCGAAGGTGAGGGAGGTAGCATGGAAAAGATGGCGGGGAGAACATCACCACTTGGGAAGATTGCGGAAAATAGACGGGGGAGAATATCACTGTGTTTGGCGGTGATGGGAGTTGAGTACTGGGCGAAATAGGGTGATGTCCAGGGGTTTCTCGTTGTAAAAGGATGAAGGCGGTTGGGTTTGGAGGACCTGTCCCCGCAACGGAGTCCTAGAGAGGGGGCGTTTTCCTGCTGTTTTACCCTCCGTCTCCCTCTTTCTCAACCACTCTCATTCAGACGCCATGACCATCACTGTGTGGAAACACGCCCCTCAAAGGAAGCGAGTCCTCCCTTATCTCTCTAGCTCCTTATGGCGCTTTCCACTCGTCGGTAAAGGTCGTAAAATAGTACGAGATTTCGGATGGCGTTTTGTGGCGGAGCATATGGCATTGGGGAAGAGAGGGAAGGTTGGACACTTTTTACCCCTTTCCATCTGCTTACCCTATCTGTCTCGCTCCGTCCTCACAATCTTTACTCGACGCATGGATCGTTTCTCTCCTCTCTTCCTTTTGCTACTGAATCGGTTTCACTCCGTCCATTCAGAAAACATCCCATATTCCTCAAAGAATGTCTTATCTTATCTGGATTTGATTCATCGAAAACCGTCATTGAAGCATGAAATAAATACTTAAAATAATTTAGTACGACCTAGGCTCCAATATAACTATATCATCTTGAAGGTGCTAAAGATGATGTAGTAATGTTGAAACGTAGGACGTAATAAACTTCATAATCGTGGAAAGTTTGAAAGTGTTAAAGAAGTAGTATAGTTGAATCCTAGGTCGTAAAATGTTTATAATCATAGAAAATTGAAATTATTCATTTCAATTTAGAGAAATTCTACTCCATTACGTCTGAATCTTCTGATTTTATTCATTAATAGAGCCTTTTATGACATTCTAAATCGGTTTTTAGAACGATGTCGTGGCATTTTTTTATTTATTCGTTTACAATCATCATTAACATTAATGACATAGTTAAATAAATTAGTATAGTTTGTTAAAATTATTTATCAGTATTAAATACCATATCATAATCATTCTTTATTATTAATCTTTCATATACAAATAAATAAAGAGCTATTTAATCAACAATATTTTTTTGGGTACACAATGCTTTCAACTGCCGCATGTTTCGTTCTCGCAGGTGTTATATCGAGATTTTGCCCCACGGAGAATCAATACGATGTATCTTATTGCTTTTAAATTGTGACAGTTTGCCAAATCTCACTGTTTGAAATTTCCAAAGCCAATTTCAATGTTTTAAAAATTTCATACTGGTGTCCAATCAACCGAATTACCAATTCCTTCATCTGGAAACGGGAATTTGTATTTGATAATATGATTTATCCTTCAAATTCAACAATTGAGACTTTTTGTTTATTTAAATACAATATTAGTGAAATAAGCAAAAAACTTAACTCCCGTGTAAAAATGCAACTAATGTTTTCTGTTGGTTTTTCCGTTTCATCAAATGTGGATGTGTCAAATCTATTAATATACCTGATCTACCTAGAAAAGTTCTCCCATGGCTAAAATAATACCGTGGAAGATTATAAAATAAGGAACATTAAAATACCAATCATTATTTGGAGAGGAAATATTAATTACAAGTGATTTTTTCAAACTCCTTCTGGTTCTCTTAGTAGTCTTTTTTTCTTTCAACGCATAACGTACTATTTGCTTGGCTATTATAGTGACGTGGACTGAAAACTTTATCTAAGTAATGTATCTATTTATCATAGCTATATTTCTATTGCTTATCCTAAACAACATTTTATCGGTGTTACAACGCTTTTTATGATGATAACGTAATATTTCAGTCAAATGCAGCGAAGAATAGTTGTAGGAAGGCTTAAACGTAATATTAAATTATTAAAATGAGAGGCAAAGAGGAAGGCAAAGATTCTCCTCTTTATCTTCACTAAATTAGAGATGAGAATTTATCGGCGTTCATTGAAACCAACATGGCCAACTTTTCCTGTAAACCCACCGATCTCTCAGTCTCGTATCCTCGAATCCTACCGCTTTCCTCTGAAGTGTCGTCACTAGAAATTGAGTTAAGCTGATTGAAAGGAAGTTGTCAAGCACTGATAATAGCGCACGAAGGTTTTGACCGTGGAGGCTGACGTTAAGTGAAGTAGAGCTTTTCATCCTCGATTTTCTCTCGCGCTCACCAGGTTTAGAAGCGCACTGCTTCCTCATCCTTTTATTTCAGTGCTCTTTGTTCGGGGCAATAATGCGATAGAGTGGCTCTTTTCATTTGGGATTATATCACGTCGATGTTCATGAGCCAGCAGTTTAGGAACCTGGAAATTGTTTGCTCCGGAGCAAATTAGATTTTTATCTGCAAACCTCGAACTTTATACTGAGGGGAATTGTGTGCAAAAGAGAATTGAATTCGTCATGACAAAATTTTCTTAGTGACATAAAGCAATGGAACAGTTACACAATGAGTCGCAAAAAATGCATTCTCCATTTTTCTAGTAAAAAGGTTTCATTTCTGTGGTTCAATGACCTGGGCATTATATTGAATTAGCCAATGTTGGTAAAAATCATTAGTATTATTCCTTTAGAAAATATTATTACTGTATAACGAGCTCTGTTCAGTATTGATTAAGTGTTAATAAACTCTCTTAGAGAGGCTAAATTGCCGTCACCTACAATTTTTAATCATCTTTGTCAATGTTATATCTATTCCGCAAATTGGAAGTGTCTGTTGGGAAAATGGAGAAGATTTTGTGTTATGCTGATTTCGGTACTAATAATTACGCTGTTACCGTCGTAGCTGCAAGATCCCTTGAGTTCCACTACTCCAAGATATCCGGCAAAGACATGATTCGCATCAAATCGAATTTGTAGTAGTGTCAACATTTATTATTGCAATTAGATAGGGTGGAATTTGATGTTTGAACTAAGATAACAAGAAATTACAATTTGCATTATATATTGCCATTGACTGATTATTTCAAACAATTCTAATTGGTATCATCAATATGTAGTTATTTTTTGTTGATACGACTGCCACTCTTTAATTACAGACGAAATGTTCCCACTATGTTTGATCAAATGGTTTCAACCTGCGGTATACTCTGATGATACTTTTCAGTGTAGAGTTTCATAATTTAGCTTTCAGAGAATTTTTAATCTAAATTGAGTGAGTTCTTTATAATTAATATATAAGTGGTTACAAGCTAAGGTAAATGCTACATAATACCAGAATATGCTAAGACATGAGAAGGAAAATTGATATTTTATCTCCTATTTAGTTTAATAATCAGTTTCTGACTCCAATCAATTGCCACATCGTATTTAAAAGTATTTGCAGCCGCAGAAAAAATTAATGTAAAATATTAGAGGTAATTCCCTCATCATATTGCTTGATAGGCTTCTTTGAGGGCATAATTGGCTTTTTTTACATTATGGAGATAATGGCTTGTTTTATCAATGAATAATATGCTATTTAAGTTTGAATATTGGTCTTTAACACAAAATTTGCTCGGAAATGCTGAACTTTTTATAAGAAATCATTAGATTTTCTATGCACTTATAAATGACGATCCCCATTGAGTGATTCAAGCCGAAAGTGTTTTTTTTTTATTTGTTGGTGCCATAAGCTGGGGGTAGGGTTCACCCAGACTAAGCAACAGCGAGTATCACACATTCAGAAGAGGGCGGCCAGTTATTTTCCTTGGGGCAACCCCCCCCCTCAAGTGGAGATTTTATTGGTGATATCTGGAGAATGAACCCGGAAATCGAACCGCGTACACTTATATCATGAGCCAAATACCCAGCTCTCTAAATTATCAAGTTTAAGTTATCAAGTTATTAAGCTCCAAGATAGTGCTGATGGGAAGACTGTTTAAATGCAATGGTGAGGATGTAATTACTGGATCTTGAAATCCGACTATCCCTCAATTTCAGTAAAAATGCTAAAGAATGTCTCGTTATGCTCCTCCAAAACTTATTTTTCTCAACTGACGGTTATCCTGTTTTTCTTCTCTCACAAATAATGTAGCTGAACGATTACACTACTTTCCATCGTGGAATGAATCTTTGTTCACTGCTCCATAAATGCGTTTGGAACTAACCCGTTTAAAAATGTAAATTACTTTTTCAGCTTGGCATAGTTTATTCGGTGGAAACCGTGTGGGAACATTTCTTAATCTTTCTTCGAGACCGAAATAGTTTCTTTTGAACGTAGATGGAATAGGTGCATAATGAGGCTTGCCGCCGAGAGCACAAAGTTTTCTCATTGCAACTTTATAAGTAAGTAAGCTTTTTGAGAGACCTCTTCCTGGAATGAAGAACGGCATTTGCACTCTAGCTTTAACATTTACACTAAGCCACTTATGCGCTGGAAATTTCTCTCAGAGATTGCGACGGATATTGGCTTTGCGTTGCGTAGGTTTGCCAGTAACTTTTAATCACATTTCCCTAATCAGAGGGGAATTCAAATCATGGACGAATCCGCTGAATGCATTAGGTTATGCAGTTATACTCCGCATCGTTATTTCAGCATTTTCTTTACTAGCATAGTCAAGAAACGTTGATATCTGAGACGGGAATTTCTTGTAACTGCAGGGTATAAAGATAGTTGTTTTTTTATACCAATAACCACTCCAAATTTCTTTAGTTAATAACTAGCCAAGGGCAGCCAATACTTAATTTACATGACCAAGGAAAACTTTTTATGAGCATTGGAGCATAGAACTTACATTAGAGGTACTTAGAAGTAAAATTCATTCAACTTTGTAGGCTAACACATTTGAGGAAATGAGTAGAATATAATTGATAGGAATAGAGTATTGTAAGCAATGAAAATGCTTCTACGGGTTATAAAGTCCTCCCTGGCGTTTTCAAAATACTCGTAAAACTAAGAATTCATCTATTTTAGAAAACATTGGTACCTATTCATTAAAATGATATTAACAAAGTTGCGTATACAATGTAATCTTTAAGCCCGTGTCGAGGTTAATTACAAACAAGCACAAATGCATGCTTAGGATTATAACATTAAGAGTTTGTTTGGATATTCACAATATATTAACAATTTAATTCCTTATCAAATTTAAACTTTTCTGTTGTTGCCTTTTATCGATAGATTAAGGAAATGTCTAATGTCTGAGCACGTAAATTTGCTGCGGTTCGAGACTATATCGTTTGAAAATCTTTGCCGTATTGTGCATAATTTAATTTCACGAATATTTTTGCCTATCATCATATTCTAATGAAAACACCTTACTGCAAGAAAAACCGCTGTAACTACCTCGTCTATTTATACCACACCATTTCTGCATTTATCTGTATTTCTATCGCTGTGTCTTTAACGAGCTAAAGCGTTCTCCTGAGTGTCGCTATTTTCCGCTATTTTCCTGTCTTTGTTTTAAAGACACATTCTGTTCATTCTCCTAGTGCAACGTCTCTGTGCATGAATTCTTTTCCGTGTTCATATCGCGAAAGACCACAATTTATGTCAATTTTACCGTGAGATCAAAGTTCCACATTGCCTATCTCAGATCGGATGTTCAAATTCAAAGTCATAAAGACGAGCTGTTTTAGATTTAATACTTGCTACCCAGTGTGAAGAATTGGTCATTATTCTTTAGTTATTTGTTGCATTGTTTTCTCTATGAACGTGTATGAATGAATACGGGAACCAACCAGACAACCATTGCTGTTGTAAGGAATTGATGCTATTTTAGAAACGTGAATACATATGAATTCAAGGTAAAGAATATAAAAATCCTAATTTTCAATAAGGTATTCTATTTTTTCAACGAAGAGCTCAGTTCTGCTTCTTTGAAGATAACTCTGAACGGTGAAATACCCTTTCGAGTGGTCAATAGTTTTTTTTATACCATCAGGGTTTAGGAAGGAAAAGAAACTTTTTTCACCCACAAATAAACTTATTTTAGGCAAAGGCTAGTCTTCTATAGGCACTATTTGATGCTCATCATGAATTGAATGAATGTGAGTGCCAATTCAGTCGATTAGAATTCAAAAAAATTAAAAGCTCATTCGTCATAATTGACGTCAGAACAATCTAAATTCCTAGAATGCAGTTTTTTATTATTCCGATGAAATGGCGGCATAATTGAAATTCTGGACTAAGAAAGCTTAACTTTTATTGGAATTGGACGCAAATACGAAATATCTGTGTTTAAAAATTACTGGAATCCGTCACGAATTTTGTGTTACAGAAACATTCGTGAAATTTTTGACGGTGAAAACGATTAACCATAAAAATGTTTTCATATTGGCCACACATTTTGTGAATAGCATATTACGTTCTCTTTTTCCCTCGCGGTGATAACTTTATATGGATTCAATTTCATAACACCTCAATTAAAGAGGCTTATATCCGTCGGTACATAATGGAATTCCGACGGTGGTTGTTTACACAGAGTGGATACAGGAATGAAAGTGTTTGACCTCATTGGAATGAATCCATATGATCAAAAGTTAAACTCGCGGAAAATTTGTGTGCCCTTTCAATCGCAGCGATGGGGGAAACATTCGAAATTACTGTTTGAACCGGTCCCGAGACCCTTCCTTGCTCTCCCCTTTGATCCCGAGTGCTACTTTTTCTCGCTTTAAAGCGGAAGAAAGACATTTTGGGACGAGACCTCCCCCCTCCGTCCCACTAAAGTAAAGTCGGAGCTGGGTAACTATGCATCAAGGGAAAGTGGGAAGGGTGGGTCACCATCGTTACATATTCTCGAGCAGTCCCCCTAACTTGACCTCTCTGCAGACCCGCCCTTCCCTTGCCATGCTGGCCTTATCTGTGGTCTGGCTGGGTTGAGAGGATGGGTGAGTAGATAGGCAGAACACAAGTGTGTGTATGTTCATGGACAGTCCCCATTGGCCAACGATGTCCTACGGATCGCCTTTCCTCTTAAATCTCTCTCGCCTACCCCATGGCCTTCCCTTTAATCGAGGCGAACGCGAACCAGATTCGCCATCGATGCTGCAATTAATATTAATATATATGTATTTTTTAAACCGATCTCGCAAACAGCACTTAAAACCGTATTATATATTGATGTGATACGTTGATAAATCATTTGCGTTGCAGCGGAGGAATTTTCGTTTCATCCTCCGTTTGTGGGACTTATCTTTTATTTCTTTGATGTTATTCTACCACCACTCTTAATTTCTGAGTTTTTTTGCCATTAAAAATGTGCATGCATTCATGTACGCAATGAAATGATGTCCGTGATTGATTTCTCTCGTGCATCTCTTAATGAATGAAATGTGATTGACTGATTGATTATCCCGAGATTTTGTCACATCCTAAATAGTATTTAGGTTTAAACCTATCGTAAAAAAATATTTTCCAAATTATAAATGCGATTTCTTATCGTTATTTTTATATTCTAAGTCGGATAATATAAACCCTCTCAGTAGTTTCTTTTGTATCGTAATTGGTGAGGCCACTATTACTTGGGCTGTCCTTTCACGCATATACGAGGGGTAACAAGAAAGTAAGGTCTCCTATTTTTTTAATACAAAATGACATTTATTTACTAAGTATGATACATCGTTTGAAAGGCCAGGATCTTGGCTATTTTTCAGCATAATCGCCATTTTTTTCCAACACCTTCCGCATCCGCGCGATGTACTTTTCTATGCCGGTATCGTACCACTTTCCGTCCGCTTCGCGCAGCCAGGCACCCTCGTATCTTATCATGCATATAAGCTGTCTTTTGAATATCAATGAATATAATGTAATGATGTAGCACTCTTACTACAGGAATAAAAGCCCTTTCGTATCTTTTTTATCCTCTTAAGTTTTCTCATATAATGGCTTTGCTGAGCATAATTTGTTCGCATCTAACAAAAGAAAGGTAAGAAAATACATAATTAATCAAGGGTTACTGACTGTTTTCCGAGATTTTGACTGATTTTGTAGGGCTTTTGATATTGCGATTGAATATTAGCATTTATTTTACTATCGACCTTTTATAATATTAGAGAGAAGTCCCAGTTTTTCTCTTATCGAAGATAGGTACCACAAGTCAACTTTGGTTGCTCGAAGGAGTTAAAAAGAAAACACCGGGCTGTGGTTTTCTTATATACCTGGCGTCTATTTTCTATTTTCATCAAGTTCAAAACATCGTTTGGAATTACTCATTTGCGTAAAAATGTCAAACTCTTCATATTTTCTTACTATTACGTAAAATATCGGATGAATGATGACTCGCTAGGTTATTCTGTGCATTAGAATGAATTTAAAATCTTTTAACAAAGTTGAGAACCAAAAAAAAATAGATTTATTTACCTTGCCATTGGCTAAAATGGGAAGAAATTCTAGATTACTTTGAGCATTTATGCTGCCAATAGTGTGGCCACGTTACTACTTGAAATAATTAAAGAAGGCCTAGAAGACCGAGAAAAGGCGGACCGTTTATTTCAATAATTTTCAATAGACTACATGTACTAGCGAGGAATAGCATCAAAAATCTTTGAATTTGACAAATTTTATCTTCACGAGTATAAATTTCGGTTACCATTTGTTGCCATTTCCCAAAACAATTGGAATCTTTCTACCGTAAGTAACGTGAGTAGTGACTTTTGAAAAGCCATTTTCATCCACCGTGGGTGACAGTGGCACTCCTATTATCCGACTGAAGAATCGGCCATGAGAAGGCACTCATATTTTGGATTTCTACTTCGACGCCGCTCCAAGTTCAACGTCTGGTTTGGGTGAGTTGTGAACGAGGCGTATCGACAGAGTCAATGTTTGAGTCAACGCCTGCAAGCCGTGCTTGGTCTCCCAGCTTATCGGTGGATAAGTCGATTGAGCGTGGAGAATTGGGAATCTGTCGTGGGTTTGTCCAATGGCGTTCGCGATGAATGGCTCTTCGTGAGTCGCGCAGGCCAATAAGTGACGATCGGGCTGCGAGACAAGTGCGTCGCTTGGACCGGAACGGAGGCGGCATGCACTCAGAAAGGCAAATACGACCAATCCATCGCCTTGTTCCCAGCACCACGCATCCGTCTCCCCCTGCCTCTATACCGCCACGGAGGTCAACACAGCTGCGCCAATCCCTTCGACAGGTCGAGGCGGTGCATGTTTGACTCCTGGGGTTGGATTAGTGAGGTGGCAAGGGTGGCAATGGGCCCGCGGTTCAGATCCCGAGGGTCCAGCCCTTGACGTAATCCCATCGGACTGGGGAATTTTTCGGCTACGAAAATCTGGGCCACTGCTTCGGTGCCATGAGAATGGTTCTTCAGGTGCATGTATGATCGAAATCATTGGTTTGCGAGGTTATTTTATGGAATCGTGACATAATAGATTAAATAGTAAACTTTGTTGCATTCAACACAGTATTTATTATAAGCCTCCACCTGTTTCGACCTCTTCAGGTCATTATCAAGAGGTTCATAATCCTCCCGAGCTGAACCTCTTTTTAATGAAATCAAACCGGTAGAACCTCTTAATACATACTGTGTGGAATACAACAATAATTAATTTTTAATCTTTCAATTGTGTAGTTTTTAATTCTTCATGTAGGAATTTGCGCGTCGTATCTCTTTCAAGCATTCTTTTACGAAAAATGAATCCCAAAGTAGTGCATTCATGCATGAGGCAATGGGGTTCGTGTTAATGTATTTTTTTGTTTAAATGAGTACATGTTCTTGTGACCAAAATGTTATGTTAAATCAGTTGAATTGACTTCAACTCTCTTTTAATAATAATTAATTTTGACCTCTCAAAATTTTACTGTTTATATTCTTTGTATCGCTACAGCTTATGAAAAGATTGATAGCTAAGGTAAAGGTGCTGAAGTGCAGTCGTCATCAGATGGTTTAAATATCCGTTGCATACGATTATGAACCTCTATAAAAAATAACTAAATCATATAAATGCTAACAGAGGAAATTATTTGGAAAAGTTATCTCTTATCGAGGTATGAGCATGAGGATTCGGTGTAATATTCGACAAATTTCTGGTAGTCACTCCGACAGTTTCATCTCACGTTGTCAGCTGTAAATTGATAGACTGCTTTGACTTTGAAGACTAAATGAAAACATTTTTTTAAATTAACTCCTATCTATTATTCATAAACAGACTAATACTTATGAAAAACAAACTCTCTATCTTTTGTTGAATAAAAATCATCTCAAGAAAAATATTAATTTCTATTTTTAACTTAACTTTTCAGTGACTACTCTTCAATTTTACGAGAGAGAAGCAAGAAGCAATAGCTTCCACCTCCTCGGCACTTGGTGGAAGTAGTGGAAGTAAGTATAATTGTTATATATACTAATTTATCACTCCCTCTTTGATGAACGAGAGGGAATTCATATGTACCAGAATTACTACTGATGTGTTAAAATTTTGAGGTCAGGAATTCTACTTTTGGTTGGAGAATGAAATTCCAGCGTATTTCAAGGAAAAAACATTTTGCCACATTTGCACGTATATAATTTTCTGCGTCCCAATTTTTCCATGACCATTTTACATTTTATACACTCAAGATATAATCAATATTTTTACCCAAAAAAAGAGTATTTAACCAAAAAGGCTTATGTAAAACTCTGTGATAGCCATTTCCTTCAAATTATCAGTCAATTATCTTTTCGTGGCCCTGCCTTTTTTCCAGTTATTCTTAAAAATTCACTGTTTGCAGAGTAGCTCATAAGTCGGATCTCTATTGAAATTTCTTGGAGATATATTACTGGTACACGAGCTTGTTAAAAATGTTAACCAGCTGATAAATAGATTGATATCCTCCCGCGTTATAAAACGATGGATAACGTTAGCTAAAACCAATACGTTGATCGTTATTCGTTAGTTGTGTGCCATAACTGGTGAAATAGAGTGCAAGGTGTACATGAAATATTGCTTTCCGCGTTCTGTACTTTTTCTATTTTTTCTCAAGCGATGAAAGGACGTGAACCGAATCACTAATGCTCCTAGTGCTCCCTCTCACGTCATGTCCTCGGGACCTCTTGCGTGAGCGGTTGTGAACAGCATGTACGACTTATCGGCTTGCTCTCATTGGCTGTCTTGTATCCTTCTAGGAGAACAATATTGCAATGAGAATAGGACATTCTTCTCACGTAGCCCTTTTTTCGTCACTGAATAGAAATATTAATTTTAAAAAAGGCTTAATGGAATGAAGCCAGTGGATTAAAATAAAATGAACATTTTTTTTAAAGGACGAGGAAATGGATGTTGAAGTATATATTTCCTAAACATTTACGTTATCAGTTGCTGTTGTGTTTCGGGTATCGATAGGCTCTTATCTAATCTTATTTTATGTCATTTAAGTAATTTGTTTTCCCTGGAGTACTTACTTATTCGAATTTAATTCGTGTGAATGACGAAAGATTTTTTTTCTAAAATGCGCAGAGTATTAATGAAAAATTGGGGTAACAATAACAAAATGTGGCAATATTTTTGAATTTGTGTCAATATATATTAGCAAAAAAACATTCAATGCTTCATCTGAGATTTCTATGGGGATAAGCAGGTATCACCACTGTCACCAAAGTCATTTTCAACGCAATGAGTAATGACTTCTTCTTTCCTGAAATATTTGTTACCATTTGTCGACAAAATTCTCATTTGAGTTTTTAGTAGTCTAGTCTCACGCAAGGCTATAGTGAAAGCCGGTTGAGGGAACGAAAAGATAGGGCAATTCTTCGTTCTTCATACGATTTCATTGCGTGAGAACTGAGCTTTTGCTGTTGTGGCATTAAGCTTATTTCTAAGCTTTGAATTTCATGCGATCCACCGTTTCTCTCTATAGCCTAATAAAAATGGGTTTCCCGAGGGCAAATATTTTATAGGATAACGTCTTGCGTTCTCTTAAAGCTATATATTTTCCACCATTTGTTTCGCGCAGGCAGACCTGAAAGAACTTGAGCCGCGTAATTTGGTCCCCGCGTTCATGGGTGATCTTAGCGTGGCTCTAGCGCGTAGAGAATTTCTTGATAGATTTATGAGTTTTTGTGCTCGGCTAGGCGCTAATTCAGACTGCAAAGGCGCAGTTGAAAAGCACCGACTAAACCAAGATTAATGGTTCCGCTGATCTCGGTTTATCGCTACTAAAAGGGCAATTACGGAAGGATAGTTATTTTGGAAATTCTGTGGTGCTCAAACTTATGATTAACTGCGACTCGCGTTTCTGTGGAGTTTTGCGCATTTATAACTGTTACATAACCATTATTTATTTTATCAATGGTTATTAAAGCAAAATTTATATGCAATGAAACAGCTAGATACTAGATTACACTGGCTTAACACAGTATAAAAGCATTTAACAAAATATATTCCAGAATTACCTATGAGAAAATCAATTCACATATTTTCCATTTTCCTTAATCATTTTGTAAGGCATATTATGAAATTATACATCTTTTGCGATTGCATTTCTGTCTGAGTACAGTTTTAAATTTTCCTTTCTCCTTCAATTTTTCCCATGTCATATAAAATATTTAGGTACAGTCGGATTCAAAAGTATTGCAACAAATGGAGCGGCGCCACTTTCGCCGCAGTTTGGAAATCGAGTTTCGGCATTTTCTATTGTACCAGTGGGAGGGAAATTTGAACAACATTCCCACCTCCCGTAATATTTTTATAACAACATCGTTAAAGGGAAATGTATGCGGGATATGAGCAATGTTTAATACCACATAATTTATGCAGCTCCTGCTAGATAATAAATCTACGTCCAGAACGTCAATTTACCTTCTCTCGTAAGTTGGCCGATCCGTCGAAGTATATTGTCTTACAATTAAAGCTGAAGCTTTTCCATCAGCAATAGCGAGCATAACATACATATAAAATATCCACCGCAATATCACAGCAAATAATGCCACTGAGTGTTTAAAATCAGTTTGATTTAGTGACACTAGAAGACTGGTTCATTCCCTTGCCTGACAAAGGTCGTAATGAATCCACTATGAAGTCAACGAGTGACATGGACTAGTGGTTAAGGAGAAAACTTACCACGGCAGCATTCCGAAGTTGGTGATTCGAACCTCTCCGCACACATTTTTTTTTCAGTTACATAGTACGGCAGTAACATTTTTTTATCCACTTTAACGCATATTAACTTAATAAAACACTACTTTCGTTATAATATTTTGAATGGAGAAAATTCTCTTTTTGCTTTCCGCGGATATCATTATACGTTTTTACCGAAATATCAGTGCATCAATAATATGGAAAATATTTCAGTCAGGTAAAGTGCTCCATGAAGTCCTTTTTCGTATTACCCGAATATTCTATCGTTTTCAATAATATGTAGACACTCACGAGACCCGCTTAATTGATGTGGCCGGTTCGGTGAAAACTTGGAAGGTTGGCACATGAAGCAACCTGCATTCTTTGTCTTCGCGGCGAGCCGACGAGGACGGAAACGGACGCGACTGAGAAACCGAACCTGGAGTCAAACTCCAGGAGCAAGTGCCCAATCGAAATTAAGATTAGTGGATGGAATGTATTGAGGTAATTTGCGTCCCCACAGACGCTGGGCGCTTGGAGTGTTTTCTTTCGGTCTCCGTGGCGAGGTTTTTCCTATCTTTGGATTCATATTTGGACTCAAAAATAACAGTATATCTTCATCATTTTCATACACCTACTATTTTATTACCAGGGGCGCAGCCAGGAATTAAGGCTAGGGAGGGTTTTAGGCGCAACTAATACTTACGGGTGTGGAGGGAGGGCCCTCGCAACTCCTGCTTACCCATCAGGGTAAGCAGGAGTTGCGAGGGCCCTCCTTCAGAAAATTTTTAAGAATAATGGTTAAAAATTGCGAGTTTTACGGCTTCCTGAGGGATATCTGATTAATCCTAACACTATTCTATAAGTAATAATGATCCAAATAAGCAAAATGGATTAAACTTAAAAATTTCTTTGAGCTCTGGGGGGGGGGGGGTTATCCCCCAAAACCCCCCCTCGCTGCGCCACTGGCTATTACTACCCCGTAAGCCGCCTCAATAGGCGAACGGCGGGAAGTATTAGAACACTAGCCGCTTTCATATAAAAAGTCCTTTATCGCGCGGGTGAAAAACGAATTCCCACACCTATCCGTTCGGCAAAATACCTCTTTTAATTTGTTTTTTCTGTCGGACCCGGAAATCTAGTAGCGTTCTAATATAATGTTCTCCGTGTCACTGTTAAAGATATCCATTATCAATTGCTCAAGCAATATAAGCTTCGCTCGTAGTCGGCGGGTCTCTAGCGTCTCCTAACCTAATGCGCTAAACATATATGTAAAGCTTCTTGAACAGCCGTGGCAGTTTTTGACTAATCTCACAGCTTTCCTATGTGTTTTATTAAGTTCAACAATTAAGTCTTTCTACACCGCATCCGATATCCTCGTTGCATATTTAAGATATGGTCGGACGAGTGCGAAATAGCACCTCTCTTTTAATTTATCGTCCGAAAATCTTCTCTCAATACGCTTGACGAATGCTAACTTCTACAGGGCTCTCAAAAAATATTTTTTTTGTGTGTTCCCAGCAATAGGTTCGAAGCCATCGTAACTCCTAGATACTTCACTTCATCTGTTGCCTTTATGTTTACCCCAAAATATGCCCGAAATTAAATATTCCGTTTTGGTTTTACAGATGACTCTATTCCAATTTTTAAGGCTGCAAAAATTACTCTGTGATCACATATACCGTCTATGACATCGATTTGTTTTATCAAATTAGGATGGCTTACTGATTAATGGTCTAATTTCTATTTCCTCTAGCGAGCTTGTCAACTACTTGTGCAAGTGAGTGATTTGCTAGTGCGTTTACTAAAATTTTGGAGATTTATATATTCCTTGATTTAGGTTTTAGAGTGTAAGAATCCAAAATTATAGATGTGGGATTGAAAAAGTAAATGCAAATACTTGATTTTCTAATTGGAAAATAATATTATTTCGTTCATTAATTGTGCACCAAAAACTATCTATTTCAATATAAGTTAAGGCGCTGTACGTTTTAACTGGTAGCAAAACTCCACCACCTATTCCATCGTGTCGATCGCAATTGTAGATCTTATATACTGGAGGGAAAACTTCGCTGTCGGTTATATCCTTCGTAAGTCAACTCTCTGTTCCTATGACCATGCCTGCGTCTTGAAATTTACAACCGATTTTATCACTCTTGTTTATAACGCTATGACAATTAATTGCGGCAAAGTTAATGTCATATTTTTAGATTGCCTTTCGGTTGGTTCTTTTCCTCGCTTATGTGTATAAGATGAGTGTATCATTATGAAAGTGCTAATTAATTTAGATATAATCGCTTTCCCTGGAGTAGGTGCTTTGGAATTATCGTTATATCCCTGCATTACCGCTCCTATATTTACTTCATGTGATGTAAGGATTTTAGCAATGTGGACTACCTCGGAGGCTACATTTAGTTAGATAACTTTACTCGTTTAAAAAATTCAGTACTGAATTTTTCTTGAGTCACCTGCATAGATTATGTTGATATTAATAATACATCTTTTAAAAAATGAAAAACGTATGATTACTTCGGACTCCATCCCTCGCAGGACTCTCGCGAAATTACTGCACACAGTATAGACCCACTCGGCCACGGAGCCACGTAGTGAAAAGAGGTAAACGGTGAGTCCAATTATGAATCCAAAGATAGGAAAAAAACACGCCACGGAGACCGAAAGAAAACACACCGACGGAACAACGTCAGCGGGGACGTGAATAACCTCAATGCATTCCATCCGCTAATCTTAATTTCGATTGGGCACTTGCTCCTGGAGTTTGACTCCAGGTTCGGTTGCTCAGTTGCGTCCGTGTCCGTCCTCGTCGGCTCGCCGCGAAGGCAACGGATGCAGGTTGCTTCATGTGCCAACCTTCAAAGTTTATACAGACCCGGCCCCATCAATTAAACGGGTCTCGTGAGTGTCTACATATTATTCAAAACGATAGAATATTCGGGTAATACGAAAAAGGACTTCATGGAGCACTTTACCTGACTGAAATATTTTCCATATTATTGATGCACTGATATTTCGGTAAAAACGTATAATGATATCCGCGGAAAGCAAAAAGAGAATTTTCTGCATTCAAAATATTATAACGACAGTAGTGTTTTATTAAGTTAATATGCGTTAAAGTGAATAAAAAAAAGTTACTGCCGTACTATGTAACTGAAAAAAAAATGTGGGCAGAGAGGTTCGAATCACCAACTCCAGATTGCTGCCGTGATAAGTCTTCTCCTTAACCACTAGTCCATGTCACTCGTTGACTTCATAGTGGATTCATTACGACCTTTGTCAGGCAAGGGAATGAACCAGTCTTCTAGTGTCACTAAATCAAACTGATTTTAAACACTCAGTGGCATTATTTGCTGTGATATTGCGGTGGATATTTTATATGTATGTTATGCTCGCTATTGCTGATGGAAAAGCTTCAGCTTTAATTGTAAGACAATATACTTCGACGGATCGGCCAACTTACGAGAGAAGGTAAATTGACGTTCTGGACGTAGATTTATTATCTAGCAGGAGCTGCATAAATTATGTGGTATTAAACATTTCTCATATCCCGCATACATTTCCCTTTAACGATGTTGTTATAAAAATATTACGGGAGGTAGGAATGTTGTTCAAATTTCCCTCCCACTGGTACAATAGAAAATGCCGAAACTCGATTTCCAAACTGCGGCGAAAGTGGCGCCGCTCCATTTGTTGCAATACTTTTGAATCCGACTGTACAATAATAATGCTTATACAGGTACAAATGATTTTAATCATTTCTTACATTAGTGTAAAGCTCGGAATGTTCCTAGTGAACATTTGATGAATTTATTCCTTAAACACTAGCATGTCCGACCAATCCTTACACACCAAAATACCCGAGTGTGTCAATTTGACCCAATATGACTATGTTTGCATATTTTACTTAAAATACTCATTTACTTCACAATTTGTTCATTAATATTGTTTATAAAGCATTTGGGAGGGTAGTAGAAAATTTCATTAGACGAAAAATATTAAAATTCTAGTTGTTGAACAATTTCTATGGTGTTATGGGAAACTAGCTTCCACAAATTTGTGAATACCTATCACTTTTCATCCAATGGGTTTTGGGAGGTACAATGAATTTCAATAGTATCAGGTTCAAAAAAAATTGCAGCAACATTTTTATAAAAAAATCAGTATAAATCACACTGTTGCATTGAATACAAAAGGAACAGTAGAAAGGCTTCAAATGGATTTAATGGTCTGGGTTAAAATGACCCATCCGGGAATGGCAGATATGAGTGATGAGAAAAAATAGAAAAAAATAATAATATCAAGCATAACTTTTGCACAGTGGTGAACCAAACTGAATAACTAAATGCCATGAAATTTGACTCTAAAATTTTTCTTCCTTTCAAAATAATCAACATAAATATTCTCTTTTGGGTCAAATTGACCCAAACGGGCATTCTAGTGTTAAGCCTGAATCACACGATCATTTTTTTTCGTCGCGAAAGTAATCACTATCGAGATCACTTTTCCCGTCGCGAAAAGCAATCGCTCCAGTGATCATTTTTCTGAATCACACGGTCACTCCCGCCGTCGCTTTTCGCATCATTTCCAATATCAGAGCTCGTTGTCATAGGACCCACATCACGAAATTATTTAACGTGTTTGTTTATTTATGTCGTTCCCACAATTGTCAAATGTTGCGCTGCAATCGCTCCATAGGGGAATGCGTTCCGATTGGCTGATATGGGGTTTTAGTGACGGTTTTAGCGACGGAAAAAGCGACCGGACGAATGATGAAAAATAGCGATGGGAATCCACATCGCGATCGCCATCGCGAAAAACAATTGCCGCCGACGATCATTTTGCGCAGTGCTCGCGATAGTGATCACTTTCGCGACGAAAAAAAATGATCGTGTGATTCAGGCTTTAAACAACAAGTGCATGATACAAATGATCAATGGAAACATACATTTTTTTTCCCAGTTTTTATTTATCATTTAAACACCATTGTCCACCAAGCCATTGTGATTGTGAATAGTACTCACAGATAATATTTATGAAATATGATTTAATGCTTTCCCGGCGAATAATGTGGGTAAACTTTTCTCGGGATCCCCACCGGGTTAATGTTTTAATATCGGCCGATATTAAAACATTAACCCGGTGGGAATCCCGAGAAAAGTTTACCCAGATAATATTTAGTTTATATCATGGATATGGCAAAATCTCTCTTCCCTTGACTGATAATGGGAACACTATCCCATGCAATAATTTTGAGAATGCTAAATTTTGTGAACTAATCTTGAAAATTTTCAATTGTCAATTGCATTTATTTTTTTTTCAATTTTCAATTACTATTACCTAAATTAATTATTAAATCAATTGCTTTTTTGACCCAAATTCAATTATGTCAGCGCAGTGGGTATCGCGAGTAGGAACCGGGATTGGCTGTGATATCGCAGCCCACGAGATCCTTATGCGGAAACCATAGCGATATCTCCTCTTAATGAACCCCAATCCGCGAAAACTTTGTTCAATATTTTATGCAATGAAATTGGTAATTAAAATCTGCTGCGCCCGCCAAGGGCGCGACCCTTGGATATTAATCTCGTTCCCACCTTGCAGTATTCACGCGATATCCTTGCCCCGGTCCGTGAAATCTAGTCCGCCACAAAGGATCCACATCCCTCGCAGCTTCGGGGTGTATGAAGAGAAAAAAAATCGAACATCGTTCTTAAAAGGGATAAATACCTGTTAACGACTCTTGATAGCCCGGAACGTTGCCATCATTTATAATTCCGGACCGCACCGGTAGAGGGTGTGTGCGAGACGTGCGTCGGTGTGGGTGAACGAGCGAGCCTAGGTGCCAACTAGAAGCCGTCGGGGCTGCGTCGAAATATTCATACACGTAGAGAGAGTGGCCGTAGGGTTGTGTTCACAAGAGGTTGGTGGGTACCTTACGCCTCTTTCTTTGTTCCCATCCGGTTTCCTTTGCCTCTTTGCAGTCCACACTGACGTGGTTTCGCCCAGGTCTCCCTCTTGTAGGGTCCCGCCTGGGCTTTCCGCTTCGCCCTAAATCGGCTCACGACTCAGGAAATCACCCGCATATAGTATGTTTGTTGTGCTAATGCACCAGTAACGCACCACAGAATCGTCAGCCAATTACCATTTATTATAATCGCTTATTATCTATCGAATTATTTTCTTCATCATTGTCAGTGAGCGAAAATTATTTAAATATATAAAATCGAAATTCTTTTACTCCAAAAATGTAATCTTAGTCAAAGAAAAATAGCGAAAAAACAGTTCAATACATTCCAGTACTATAAAAATCAACAACAAAAGAGAAATTAGTGGGGAAATACAAGGAATTATATGCTTGAAAACTCGTGTTTTTTTTTGGAAAAACTGCAAAATATTTTTAAGTTGCAAAAGCGCAAAACAACTTTACCACAAACTAGTGTTTGTAGTGTAAGGTTAATATATTCCCATGCAGAAATTTCCAGAAAAAATCTCAGAGACTATTAATCGATAGTATTGACGATTTTTTTTCAACACATCAACTAACCGTTGCGAGCTGAGTTGTATGTAACATTTTTATTTTTCACTATCCTGTTTCAACTTCCTCGCTTTAATATTTTTTATGCAAAAATGAATGACGAGGTTCGTTAATGTGTATGAACCGGCAGTAAGGCAGAGACTGGTAGCAAGGAGGGAAAGCCTGATTTTCAGAACTCGTTCTGTTTTACAACCATTTATAAAATGAACGCATTCGAGTTTGTAGGAAATTTTGTCTCGGCTTCAAATTCGCAAATTAATCACAGCAATTAAAATTAAATTTAGTTGTAAAAATTTGATTGAGAAAACTGTAACAATTCGATTGTTTTCAATATTTTCGAAAGAAAACGCTTCGTAGGCAGAATTTTTTTCTAAAAACTTCTTTTACGTGTTTTGCAACAAAATACAGAAAAAGGAACCAAAAATCATTACTTCATCACAATTTCTTAGCATGATCCATTTTTTATCCTCTTTTCGTGAGATTTTTGGAGTAAATGATTTCCTTTATCACAACTGACGTGATTCTTTGTTCCTGATTATGATTCATTTTTCTGTATTTCTTATTTAAGTAGTCTTCATGATCATTCCTTACTTACTGTTTTACCAAGAAATACTTTACAGTTTCTACGGAATATGAATGAGATAGGAGTTCAAACCTCTCGTCCAGGTTATATCTAGAAGGGGGTCAGCACTCCTTCAATGTACGTACGCCTCAGAATAATATTGCGTTATACATGTATATATTGCGTTAGTACACCCTTTACGCACCGCAAGATTGCTCGCCAATCGCTCCTTATTTAATTTTTATTTTGGCACCTATCAAATGGACGATTTATTTTCAGCAACTGTCTATTCAGCATGTGGTACATTCAATTTTTTAATGATATCACCGTGAACAAGGAAACAAAAAGCAACCATAATGAAGAACACAGGTGGCAATTTCCACACTTTTAACTCAACACTCAACACCGACCATAGTTTCAACACGTTATTTTCAAGGTCAATGTGTTGAAACCATGGTCGGTGTCAAGTGTTGAATTAAAAGTGAGGAAATCACCATTTGTGTTCTTCATTATGGATATAGTGAACTGCCACAAAATCAAGCCCGAAACGAATTTAAAAGGCAAGTTTTTCTTCGTAGTATGTCGCACGATAAATGATAAGTTCCATCTAATTACATGGATAATTAACTAGATAATTAGATATCTTGATAATCAACTAAATAGAAAACTCGGTAGTAATGAATTAATGATACAGAAAAATCATGGTGGAATTTGACCCTTTCTATGCAGCTTTCAAGTTGCGACCTACTAGCGATATAATCGGAGACGTGATAATCGATTAATGATCCCAACCGCTAGAAGTTAATAAAATTCTGAAAAATTACCAGAGTGTATTGCTGATTATAAATATTGATCTCTCTTTCACCGTCGGGGAT
The DNA here is from genome assembly GCF_921293095.1 of Ischnura elegans. Lineage (NCBI taxonomy): Eukaryota > Metazoa > Arthropoda > Insecta > Odonata > Coenagrionidae > Ischnura > Ischnura elegans. The sequence goes on along the minus strand of NC_060248.1, from coordinate 100,446,534 downwards.
GAATTTGACCATGTCATCTAAACTATTTTCAAGTAAATATTTTGTAGTGACTTAGGAGGGTGTTTGCGACGGAAAGAAATATAAAGCTTATAAATATATAAAGCAGGAACTAACTATTCTTTGATGCGCTCCCCAATGAAGTCAGTAATGTGCTTACGAAAGACAGGGTATCTCGTGTTCGGGGAATGCCAAGCTGCCAAGTACACTTACTTGCTAGAGCTACTGACTTCAATTATGATTTACTAAGTATTCATGATAAGTATTTTTTTCAAATTTGTATTCTAATTCATGCCTTTTTTATTTCTTTTGTATATGCTCTGAAACTACCATTTGAGTCAGGAAAAAAATATATTACAATGAAGGCATATATCGCGGAGTGTAAAAATTCGTTAAAAGTGATGTGAGCCAGTGGTGATTTTTCTTGTTTTTCTTTAGCCAGTGCTAATATTCCTACTTTATTTCTTCTATAATATGTTAAGTAAATCCTATATATCGTTCTACAGAGGGAAATTGCTGATGTTGCTGAAATTGGGAAAATTACCCGTGTAAATATAAAAAACTTTTATTACGCAAATCTTGTTTATGTATAATTTGTTTGGATAATTTCTTCACCATAATCTGAGGAACAAGATTTTCAAATCCATCGGATTTCAAAACATGCAATGAAAAAGGAATCACATTCATTCTGATAGCTTACTTCATATTTTTTGTTTTTGTTAAGTTGTTTTCTTTACCTTTTCATGGATATTTAATCAGCCTATTCTAAACTAGAAGGTCAATTGATTTTTAGCGTTAAATCCCCTATTTTCTCGCTCAGCAAAACCAGGGGATCCTCATTGGCCCCATCGTTTTCCTCATAATCTTACGCCTTTTCGTTTGGCCTCCTCCGTATAGCATAAATCCTCTTTTCCCGATGTCCTTTTCATTATTTAGGTATTTCTCATTTTGATGAGTTTCTGAGGACCCTCCATTGAAGACTTTCTGGCAGTTTATTTATTTTGGCCATGTTTTCGCTCATTCGTCGCGTTATCTTCCCTCCAAAGTATCGAAACTTGCTGGGAAATTTATCTCGTTTTAATGACGCCAACGAGCCTTAGGCTGTTAGCCTCGTTTCCTTAGAGCCATTTTTAATGTAAGCGGATCGTGTTGGACGGGAAATTGTGTACTTTTCGCGTAACTTTGCCTCCACTTAACCTCTTGGGTAGAAGCGCTGAGCCCAAAGATTTTATTTTCCTTCAGATTTCTCAGTGGCTTAACGGCATTCCATCTTCATGTTCTTTTGTTTTAAAGTGAATATAAGATTTTTTCTGTCTTAGTCCGAAACCATTTTTATTAAATTTAAAAAAATCGAATGCTTCAAATTTTATATTTATCTGATTTTGTCGTAAATATTTTTTTAAAGTAAAAAAGAAAGTTTTCTACGAAAATTGAATTAAGGTTTAATGTAGAATCTTCTTTAGTTTGAGCTTATTGTGAAATGGTTCTCCGAGAATAATTCTTCCAAGTAAACGAACACCTTTGACATATTCTGGCATCAACCCTTAAAACCATTATATTACGTAGTTTGATGACTTTTACGTATGCAAACTTTAATAAACAATTTAATATTATATTTTTATCACACAGTAAATCTTATGAACGTATGAACTAAAAGACAATGGTTTTCGCATTTAGGATAATATTCAATACTTGGAAAATAAACATCAGCTTAATGATTAAGTTCCACTGAAGCTGTCAGTTCTAAGAAAGGGAGACCAGATGGGCCTATGACCAATGTCTGTTCTGTCTTTTTTTCATAAATCACTCAGTCATGGGTATTCATTTTTCTGATTTTTTCACTGGAAAGAAATGTCAGTATTTACGATATAATTATTCACGTCATGTCTATAAATTAGATGCAATTTGAGGAATATGTCCATTCTCGTTGTTTTTTTCACTCTTGTAAGGAAACAGAACACAGAAGAGGAACTGTCCCCTTTAAGTGAGAATATACAGGGCGCCAACTGTCGTTCTAATTAATTGAAAACCTTGACCCCTATTTTATTTTGTACTCTCCGGGGGTAATTAGTTTCCCGTCATCGATATTCCAGTACAGTACATCTACATCTACATCTGCATAATACCCCGCAAGCCGCCTAAAAGGCGTGTGGCAGGGGGTGTTAGGACACCAGCCGTTTACAGCTATTAAAAAAAAAAGAAGTGCTCTAACGAGGTTGGGACAAGCGTTTATCAAAGTCCTTTATTGTTCGGGGGAAAAACGAATTCCCATATCTATCCGTTCGGCAAAAAATCTGTCTTAATTTATCGCTTCTAGTAGAGTACTTAGTAGAGTACTATCTCGTCACCCGCACAGGGATAAGGACATTGGAAGGATTTACTTTGTAGAAGGCTGTACAGGCTCTATTGAATGGTGTGTTACGATGTTCGGTCAACCCTTTCGATACATCTCCATAGCCTGTTCCCTAAAACTCTTCACAGAGACTCCTATCGCACCTTTTTTTATTTTTATTTCACTCACTACGATGTTTACCGGCGTTTATCGCCAGCTATTAAAAGAAGAAGAGCAATGGCCGAGGGGGTGCTTGTCCTGGATGCGAGCATTTGGCAAAAGGAGGCAACCGTGCGAGACTGAACGAACAGGCGGGTTGCGTATATCACGGGGTTATCGTCGGAAGAAGTCGTCTTTCAGGGCTGCCATTCTTCTTAACCCTGTACCGTCTCTCCAACGGATTCCCTCTCAGTGAGGGCCTTCCTTTAATTCCACCATAATCCCCTTCCCCTGTGATATATATTTCCCGCTGCGCAACGGTCGGGGGTCTTGTCTCATGCTGGCTTTCTCATTCTTTCGGTCTTTTTTCCCCTCCCACTGATATACTTTCGTTTGCCGTAGACATTGCCCGGATTAATCCTTGAGAGTGCCGGAAAGCGCTTTTGAGCTCCTCATGTCTCTCGCAAAATGTGCCAGTAGCACGATAGCTTTCCTCCTGCAAGTCAATATTCATTCAATTTTAACACTATATATTTTGATTGAGGGCATTTCCACGAAAATGTCAGCTTTTTCTCTAAAATTGAAATTTAGACTGAAATGTTTTACCTTGATAAATCAACAGTTAAATGATTGAATTTTATGAAATCAGTATTGGATTTGCTCAAACAACTTAGTTACTCATTTGGTGATCGTTGAATTCAAGATGGCTGCCAGAGATTTGTTAAGAACTATTTCATTATAGTTTACAGAGTAATATATATTAACAAACAACATAAGCAGTGTTCTCTTGCATTGTGGGTCTTGTGTAGTATAGTATATCATAAGCGATGACTCAAACATTGTTCAGAGCCTTACCCATGAAAAATTTTCAAATTCCACTTAGATTCACAGAGTTTCGAAGATGTTTGACATCATTACACATAGGAGGTTGACCTGGGAGTAATTCCGGCACATGTTAATTTTGGGCATATTTAGAAGGTATTTCTATAATAAATTTTGTTTTTGTATATGAAAATCACCTTTATATATGTTTTTCGATCATGCACAGTTAGAATTTTTGCAATTATTTTGTATTTTACAATTTTATCGAAATATCCTATTGCATAGTTTTCTCTAAAAGTTATTCCGTCACAAAAAGGATTGCCCTTCAATATTTTCTAAACTCATATTTTGTAAAAAAAATCGTAAAATAATATAACAAGAAGATGAGATAACATATGACAAAGTTTTTAAATATTTACTTTCACTTGAAGCACAAGTGTTTTCCTGAAATGCGGCAAAATCAGAAAAAGGCGTCGAAGATTTTAGCATAGTAACTAGAAAATCGGTTGACTCTCAAAGGGTTAAAGGAACGTCTAAGGAAGAAACAGGACAAAGAAATTTGGCATAAAAAATAATTATGAGGGACGTAAGCGAAATGATACGGAGGAGTTTCCCTGAAATATCTCTGGGGCATCACGGGAGAGGGATCTAGCTATATCGTTGAAAAAGTTTCTAAATGGAAATAGTTCTGATGTTCTTGGGATACGGTATCTTCATTGAGCATAAATAAATGGGGCAAACTTACTTTTGAGAAGGAGATGTTTAGAAAGGAAGAAGACTTTTGTCAAAGAGATTGCAGGGAGATTAACTGGGGAATTCCTCTAAACTGACCTTAAGTTGCGCTATCTCGTCAGTATTCTGAGATATATTGCAATATTCTTTTAGTTTATGAATTCATATTAGAGTTTATTAGGACTGAAAATGTTTCTGTCAGCTAGGAGTTGTATAATTTTAACAGCGTGGTTTTATTCTCCTTATAAATTGATGTGCTAGCACCCGATTTCAATATCACCGATTCATAGCTGATTTAACTTTTCTGAAGGTCCATTTTGGCTATCCTGAGGGCTGCTAGGTTAAAAAGGTGTTAAAAAAAGAATTATCTCTTGAATTCGGCTTACTGGTTATAAAATTTGAAAATAATTAAAAAATCCAAATTTCACGTTGTTTTCATTTTTTAATAAAAATGTTTTGAATTGATTCAGATTTGATTTGAATTAAAAAGAATTGATCCAGGGTTTTTCTTTAAAAAATGCAAAAATGCATATTTTCTGCACTGTTTTTTATTTTACATATTTTCTTTTCTTGCGAGGGTTATAAAACAACTTAAAGACTTAAACGCCATTTTCGTGTCTCATCTCCTGATGCCTTCACCTCATTATTTTTCCTCACCAATAGCTCTCCATTCTTCTTCTTCAGTTCCCTTCCTGTCACTCTCCAATTCTCTCTTTATACTTCCCTTTCATCTTCATCGCCTTCCTTTTTGCGTTCGAAGTATTTCACCCTCCTCTCCGCCTTGCGACTGTGTCTCTCCTTTCAACGGGAGCTTTCGCTTGGACGGACGGACGACGGAGACATCAAAGGATAGGAAGCGGGACGCACAAAGTGGACTCGTGTGGACCGGAACACTCGCATGATGTTCTGGACCGAGGTGAGTGGGAGAAAGAGCAGTGTGGACAGCACCTCCGGAAACTCGGAGGAAAAAAAAACGCGGGAGTTAGTATCTATCAGGAGAAACTCGGAAATGGCAACGAAATTCAGAGAGAAGTTGGGATGAAAGGAACATTTACGGAAAAAAGGAACGAATCCTAGTTTATCATTTATTTAATATCAAGGGATTAAGCAAACTCTCTTATCACCAGACTGAGGAAAAAGTATGATCCCGTGAAATAATTTTGGGAATGCCAAAATTCATCACCTTTATGGAAATTAATATGGACAGGAAATCAATGATATTTACCTGTATGTATTTGAATTTTATTCTTTTAATATAATTTAACGATATATGCTGTATTAAGAATCCAAATCACTATTAAAATGAGCTTCCTCAGGAAACCTAGGAAACAAATCTTAATTTATAACTTTATCTATATTCACGAATTATTGAGAGTAAAATCAATTATATATTTGCCTGTAAATTTTCTTCATCGTAAATGCTGTATTAATAACCTAAACTACTATTAACATGAACTACGAGAGCATCACAATTGGATGGAATGCCATTTGAGTATCGGCATTTGAGACTCGCATCACAAAAGTTTTATAAAATTAGTTCATTATAATTATGCCCTATATTTAATAAAAATTAAGTCCACAAAAATGATAAAAAAGGGATAAAAAGGCTCCATCATCGAAAGAACACCCTCAATGAAGATGGGAAATGAACCCTGTCTCTTCGAGTCAATATCATAAACAAATATTTTTGACAGTTTTTTTATAAACTAAAACACATTGGCAAATGCATGTTAGCATTGAATCAGCGTTACAGTCTCTCCGTATACCTGACATTATATGCTGTTGATTCATAGATTGTCAATGGTTGTTATGGTTTTATTATTATATTAGTATTATTTAAGAAGGTGAGTAAATGTACTGAATTCATGTCAATATTATTTTTATATAGTCATGCTGCTGAGCACACAAAGGCATTTTGGATTAAAAAGAATGACGTAATTTTTCCTCTTATATTTTATGCACAAAAATTGAAACTTCATCAAAACCTAGATGGTAGTGAAGATTTATAATTATATTTGTGAGTTCAAGCTTCGGCCAAGGCAAATCATTATTCCACAGTTGGAATTTTTGCATAGTAATCATTTCAAATTTGCAAAGAAAAGTTTTTTAAAACACCCTGCAAAATTAATTGGGTAAAATTGATGCTAGAAACGTAAAAACCGAAAAAATCAAAATTTTTTTCGCTCGTAGTTGTACACCTTGGGTTGGTTGAAGATGAGCTGGAAATGGGCAGTGGCGCCGACTCCATGGGGCCTGAGGGGGCCCGAGCCCCCTCAAAGATTCGTTTGGGGGGGCGGAGCCCCCTCAATAATTCAAGAAAATAATTAAGTTATATTATGCTTTGTGAAATCACAAAAATATATTGGTAATTTTTTTCCAATTTTTGACGATAGTTACCTTTTAAAATAAATTCAACAATGTGTTAAAACAAATAATTATAAGGTTAAGCAGGTTAACTGAATCAGGTGGTGTGAATCATGACAGCTTTTCGGCGCTGCGACACACTTTGAATTTAACCTCTTCCCGGGGAAAAACCTCCGATATGGGCCCCCCCAATATTTTTTATAAGTCGGCGCCCCTGGAAATGGGAGAAGTACCGGCTCGTGCATGGACTTTCAAAAAAAGAAGAAAAAAAGGTAGGGATTCGCTTGCAGCAGGACGGCGCCACGTAGGAAAGTTTTGCCTCTCTGGAGGAGGGCGAAATGATTTCGTTTCTCGGCGATAAAGGCCTTTCCTCTAGCCCGGCAGGTCTTTTCGCACCATCTTTCTCTCTCTCCCAGCCAACCCCTTTGCCCACTGTGTCGCAGCCCTTTGTGAAAGGTCGCCTTTTGCTCATGCATACCACCCTCTCTCACTCTTACACACACACACACTCTATCTCTCTGTAAAAACCGTCGCTTTCGTTCTCCACAGGTGGTCCCCAGAGTCCGTTTTTCCCGCCTGAAGCGTCCCCATCAACCTAGAGACAGGTATTTATCCTTCCCATCTCCCTCCAACTAATCATTACCCTAACGTGGGAAAAAAGAGAAGTCTAATTTGTCACCCAATTTGTTTACTTTGCAAACGAAACAAGTTCTCGTCAGTGTTTGGTGCAAACTATTTTGTTTTTAGTGCAAAAATAATATTTCATGCAGTTCATATTTACATACATATATCAAGCACATAAATTTTAGGATTTATCTTTATGGAAAATTTATATTAGCGCATGAAAGATGCACGTGAGTAAATTTGTTGGGAACCCAATCTTTTGCGAATGATGAACATTCTGCTATGGTTGCCTACAAGAGATTCCATTCCTGGCTCTCGCAAGGGAGGTCGCTAGGGCGACGTAGGGAATTTAGGGGCGCTGAACCAATGCTATGAACCAGGGCTGCTGGCCCTGGCTTCGGCTCCCTAGCACTTAGGGCAACATTTAGGGAGAAGCGCGTGGGCGTGTTTGACGCTAAAGTATTTCATTACGCCAGAAGGGATTTTAGACCTAGAAATGGAAAGATTATACCGCTTAGTACTGCAGCTTTTCTTAGGAGTTGATGTAAGTTTGTTTTTTTTTTAATCAATTGTTATTTCATTCAGGGCTCTTAAGTAACCTCTAAATTTTAGAACAGTCGGCCTGATTTTTTAAAAATTGATTCTACTCCCCATAAAGATTTTGATACATTGAAATTAATCATCCGATAAAAATTAAAACATAGTCACAACCTAATGGAAATGAATTCTCTCCGTTTATCGCTGTCCATCCAATACTCAAGTCTCAACTGGCAACCAAGTCCATGTTCAATATTTGTCTCGGTTTCTGTGACTTTATCGCTCATTTCTCGCCAGTCTCCACCAACCCCGGGGCATATATTTATCTTTCCCCTTTTCGCTATCTAGTAATTACCCAGATATTAGTAGTTTACCTAGTTCAAGACATGCTTCAGTCAGATTTTTCCTATTTTAATCATCCACTTCTCAGCGCTTCTCTAGTCATTACCCGAACCTGAAGATAAAACCATCTAAAACATGTTCCAGTCTGGATTTTATTATCCATATTTAATTTATTTTTTCCTATCACATTCACTACCACCAACTTAAGGATACGTATTTATTCTTTGCACTTCTCTCATTAAAGTTATTATTCAAGCCTTAGCACAGCAAAGTCTAAAATATGTCCCTTATTTTGTTATATTTCAATATTCAAACATTAACATTTCGCCGGAGTCTCCACCTACACGTAGGCATGTATGCAATTTTCCCCTTATGCATTTTAGGCAAAGCATAGGCGTACTTGTATTTTCCCCAAATTGTTTTTTGCTTTCTAGTATAGTGAATAGTAGAGAGATTAATCCCTAATTTGATGTAATAAGAACTATCCCTTCAGTTACAGAAAAATCAATTATTTTTCCAAGCATCAGAAAAGGAGTGATTAAAAATGGTATGATAGTTTGTTACTGTTCTTTAATCTTTTTTAATGCTCTATTAGATTACCTTTAACAGCAAGGCCAATTGTTTTCATCCTTCATTTTCTGCTCTAAGTAATTATTGGCAGCCTATCTTGTAAGTAATTATTGCGTTTTATGAAATGTACTTCTCCTTCGCTGTTTTCTTCATTCATGCATTATATCACATCGATTGTTTTTTTTGAGATATCTCTTATACTTTTCTTCTCGTCATTCCTTCTTTTGGTTTCTCTTTCCATTTTTCCTCTACATTTTTATTGCTTGAAATTCGTTCATGAATATAGCTGTGGATTTTATTTCTTGATCAGTTAGTCTGTTTTCCAATGAGGTTAAGAGGGTATCACAAAACGCTGAGCCTGCAAAGCTTGTAATTTCTTTTGAAAAACTATCTATGCCTTGGAGGTATCAATATATCAATCAATTCAATCATCAAATCAATATATCAAAATTCCTTCACATTTTTTTGAATTTATAGTGCTTATTTTAAGCGGAGAACAAGATATATACTGCCGATGGTAGTTTTCTCTAGTCAGTTATTGAATTAACTTAGCTACTCTACGGCACTAGAAGCACAAGTTACAAGCAGTTCCATTTGATTTCCAGACTGAACAGAATTCCGTAAGCCAACACACTAAGAAAATTATGTTCCCAAAGCTGCGTGTTGTTTGCTGGCAGCTATATTTGAGCCAGGAGGATGGAATTGCAACCTCAGCCCTCGCATATCAAGGTAGCACGTAACCATGGATTTTGCACTGGTTCTCTGGGCGCCAACGACGGGCCAAACGAGAATGGCAAACATTGCTGCATGCTGCGTAGGATGCCCACTGTAGAAGTGTGCCTTCCTCTCGCTTCCCGAGTCGAAAAAGTATTATGCGGATGTTATGTGCCGTTGTCAGGAAGGGCGACGCATCGCCGGCGTCGCATAACGGGGTCTTCCGCGCGATTGGAAGCTCGATTGAGATCGATGATGCAAAGAGGTTACGCTGCATGTCGAGAGGAAAATCGTCTCTTTCGTTGGGCAAGGTCGCGGCTCCCAATTGCATCTCCACTGACTAATTTAACCTCCTCAGACCCAGGGAAAATACAGTTGAAAGTGAAATATATTATATATGGTAATTTAATGCTTTCGAACGGGAAAAGTTTCTATTACGTTAGCTACTTAATTTATTAAAAGTGTCATGAGGAGGTCGTACCACTAGAAGGAGCATTTCGCCTCAATGGTTTTAAAATGTTCCCATTATTCTCATTTTTATAAGAATAATTACATAATACCTGAAGGAAATATGATTTTTTTATCATTAGTTCAGTAAACAATCTACCATAATAGTATATTGGAATGGAAATAATGGAAGTAGTACTTTAACTGGAATAATAACTAATATTTATTGATACCAGTGCGAGAAAAACTAGCCTTCTGGGAATTAGCCATGCTGATTTCTACTATTGGTCTTATAACACTGTTTTCCACTGTCTGCCTCACATACTTTTCAGAATGTACAGCATATTTATTCAAAATGCTATCTGATCATGCTAAGATAAGATAAAAAATTGCTATTTCATGCATCCCAAAGTGAGTATGAGGCCGATTATCGATCACAAACTTCAGTAAATGGAGAATTTGTAATCATCAGTTAATTTTCATTTTTTATTCCTCGTAGTTCGTGGAGTTTTAGGTAAAATTGTTATTATATTTTTGTAATAAACATTTTACTGTAAAATCAAAATTTGTCTTATAAAGATCAGCAAAGAATATACCTCATGTCTTTTAAAGTACAAGTACCGTTTCAAAACACTTTATTCATATTATATTTATAGGAAAGCATGATATCAGAAGAAAAAAAATTAGAAATTAAAAATAAATATTAAAAGAAAGGGTTCGTAGATCCACTTCATTATCCCCGGCGGTCTCTTGGGTTCAGCTGAACCACTGCGGCCGCTTCCACTCACTACGTTGCCGTCGTCATGGCTATACGGCTCTTCAGCTTATTTGAAATGATTTGAAATCTGGGAATATGTGATTCTCTGCTTAAATAGAGGGACTGAATCGAATTATTTAATTTTGCGCCAGAGAAATTGGGCGGAAATTTTTAATTATGAATACGTTACGTCAACTAACTTTAGCAATTCAATTGAAATAATATTTATTTAGTCAATTAAATTAATAATTATTAAATTCTACTAATACAACTCTTACGAATTTCTGATATATCTTTTTCAGCATGTTAAAGATGCTACTGCTACCACTATTCTAGTGCAAACTCTCAACAGTCGAGTTGAGAGAACTTATTATTCAAATATGTCGGACTCCTCGGAAATTGTGATTTTGCCGAGCTGACTATCGCGTAAATTATTTTCCCGTCTGAGCTAGGTTGTCATTCATTTTCATCTTTTTCAATTAAATTTTATATCTATTAATCCACATAAGGTACAGGGTTATTTTTCGATGAGAATTAATTAGTAGTATTGATTTTTTTTACAATATGCCAGAAATTATTATCATTGATTTCATTTTGTTTCAAATAAAATATAAAAAATCAGGTCTAGGGCAGATACATGTAATGGGCAAAGTACTGTAAAAGGGAAAGTACCTTTTATGGGTGACGCTCATCAATATTTATGTTAAACCATTGTTCAACATATGTTCTTCATTCTGTGTAGATTAGTATCAACTGTCGTTGTGGGAATACATTAATCCTCAGAATGTATGAATGCTAATCACTGCAAATACAAAGTCACTCAGTAGCCAGTCACGTGCACGGATGCAAGCCTACATTATTCCCTTTCACTCTTGGTGTTTATCAAAATAAATTTGAGGGAGAATAGAGTATTGAGATATCGAAATAATTAGCTATTTTTTTGTGGAAGTGAGGAGAGATTTCGTTTATTAATTGAGTCCTACTTATTTAAACTATGTTGAAGCAAAAAAAAACGAGCTTCCTAATATAAGTACTAAACCCTGTGCCACGTGTATGCCTCATAGATGAATTGAGTGCCAATCAATAGGTAAATTGAGGTTATGCAAAAGCAAAGATGTGTGTGAGCCTCGTAGTTTTATAGCCTAGGTAAATTAATTATAGCGAGTGCTCATTTAATAAATCGACAGTAAACAGCGGGAGGTGTGGCCAAACTGGCTGGATCACACGTCAACGGTCCCTGATTAAATTTTCTGTCGGAAAAACTACTGCCTCTTAATTGGATTTTGCTGCTTTGATAATTTTTTAAAGTGTTACTCGAGTCTCAAGTGAAATGTTTCACTTCGTCTCTTAGTTACGTTAGTGCCGTTGGGGATTTAGAATTTAATTAGGTAGGAAATTCTTGCCTCCCAAAGCTACGGTGAATGAATTTCTTTTTTCTGGGAATAAGAATGGAAATTCGTATTATTCTTGCTAGGCCAGCATTCAAATGTGTTTGAAGCAGATACCTAGATAGAATTAATTAATAAGTTTCCCGACTGCTTAAGAAATTAAAATTAAGAGGAAGGTTGAACTTAATTTGAAAATTTCCTCATTCGTTTCATTTTCGTTAACTGTAATCCTTGTATTGCGTTCAAGGTGTTACATTTAGCATTCATTTTACTACCGCAAAATTTCCATTGCATTGAGTGTTGGTGTTCTGCACAAAAATAATTTTTCGTTGGTGATTTTGAAAACTACGGTTTTACAAGTTGTATTTTTCAAGTATTTTGGAAACAATGGGAACCGTTTTATCAATAAATTAGCAAGTATTAGGAGGAAACAATGCGAATAGTTTTATCTAGCATTAAAGCCCAATAAAATATTTAAAATTAAGCCTATTTTATCTTATTTATTTGTATATTTCTGAATTATCTCGCGGTTTTCAATTATCTGTGTGACTTTAAAGTGCGGTCACTTCACTTATTGTTTCTCTTTTATTCATCATCAATTTCCGTCGATCACGTTTTCAAGTTTGCAATTCTAAATTTGTAGGACTATGTAGGGCGTAAATAAAATATTAATTTGAAATATTAAAAAATATTAATTTAATAATATATAAGGCATTTAGCATATTCACAATTTGTTGTTTAAATACGTGGTGTATTAAATTGAATGAATATGCTCTATTACCAAGCACTGTCTTCAATGAAGAACTAAAATAATTTGTTGGACTTTAATGGGCAATGAGGAACAAACCTTTTCCGGCCGTTTGCCCTCAAATGAATAAGAAAATATCAGTCAGGTAGAAATAGTCTTTTGCTATTCATTAAATGTAATCTCCGTACTGATGGATTGTAAGAATTATCACTACGAAATTTTCCAAATTATGGTTTATTCGATATTGATCCAGGGCATAATATTTTTAAATCACACAATAAACATCGAGTTTAGGTCATAAGCAATGAGAAAATCACCATGCGCAAAGCAAGTTAAACACTTCCATCATTTGCTTCGTAAATTAATATTGGCGTAGATGTTTACATGTGCTCCGTATGTTGTAATCGTGGATGTTTGTACCATCTGTTTTTCATGTGCCTATAGACATAGACAAAAAATCATTGGCACAGGAGAAGTTTTCAATTATTTCTGACCTTTGATGGGCGTCCTTAGTTAATATCAAGCGGTCTAAAATTATAATACCAATATATCCTCGTGGATAAAAAAAAAATCTTGAATGTGCGTTGCTGAATTATACCTACGCGTTTTTGCAGCATAAATTTCCCCCAGATGTGGTTCTAAGTCTATTTCAACTTCCGCACTAGTGGAGGCGTTTATTTAGCGGGAGGTTGAGGGAGCGGCAATGTTCAGTCGATCAGCTCGAGGAAAACCGGACCCGAATTCTTGTGCGTTCGCTTCCCAGCGAGAAAACTAATGCAAATGATTTGGCAGGGAAGCGGCGACACGGGAGGAAGTTTGTCTTCAGAATTGCGGACAGGAAACCCGCGGCAAACTGTTAGCAACTGTGCCGAAGTCCGAGAAACGAGCCTCTAGCGATGAGACGGATACCCAATGCGGTCATGGCTGTAGTCTTAGTTTTTCCCGCATAAGGTATCCCAATGATAGTGCCCTGTTTCTTTCAGGTCCAAAGTTTCTCAGGTCCAGGTCAGGACCAAAGTTTGCGATAACTATCCCTTAAGCAGAATGACAGCCAGACTGCATATTATAAATAAATTTATGGTTTCTGTCCATGATTAGAACTTCCTAACTTTATATTCATCTTGCCTTTAGAAATTTTTGGTCCATCATGATGAATTATGATCAATTTTTCTTTTCTATGGTTAGAGTTCTTGTAGATTGCTGTTATAATTACATTTGGACCTATAATCAACTGATCCGAGACTTATAATTGGAGGTAAACAGCTAAAATATTATTTGCTATTCGATAAAAATCTTAGAATACATTATGAGTATAGGTTGTTGCTCTGAATAGAAAAGGTCCTTCAATGTTATACAGTAAATGAATAAGGAATGCTCAGTAAAAACTAAAACGCACGTGATAGATGGAAAATAATAAAAACCAGGTAGTGTGTATATTTTAAGCAGTAGCAAGTTGTGTGGTAATCTAATAGTTTTTTTGTAGCTTAATTTTGCGCTTTACATGGAAAAACAATTTCGAACATATATTTGAAATGAAATTAATACCTACCTGTAAAATACCGAATTCACTGTTAAAAAAATGAATGAAGTAGTAGGCATGAAATGGCTTATACAGCGATACATGGTCTTTTTTGACTACGTGGTTACAACGAATAGCATATTTTTTCGCTTGACTGAAGAACTATTTTTGATGTTATTTTTTACATTTAATTTTTAAATTCAATTTTATGTTCACGCCTTCATACAGGTATTTGGTATGAATCTAAGGATAGGTTTTAAAGTAATGGTGACGCTCAGGTATCATAACATCGTTTTGCACCCATAGTCTTTCTCTTTCTACACTTATGTCACTTATTACATATTTTGCGTCATCTGCGACCTAAGAAAAGGTCAATGTGTGACAGTAACGAGAAAATAGGCCATAATTCGTGATAACTCCGATTACGCTGAAATATCTTTTTCATTTTATGTAAGCCTTTGCAAAAATATACTTCAATTAGCTATTTTCCGTCTCCAAAGGTATTCTCAGTGATAATGACCCCGGGTATTCGTAAAGTCTTCAATGGCATGGTTTCCATTTGGTTGAAACTTCATCTGAGTTTTTCACCATAATTTAAACATCTGGTTTACGGATTTTTATTATGAATTATCCTTGTAGGTTATCCTATAAAAAATATTTCATATTTGCTGAAACTATTTTTGGCGCTGTGCCAATGTGTAAACCATAAATAAAATCTCACATAGTTCCCGAAGTGTGTGCACATTTTTTACTGGTAGTGGGATTCTTGTGAGTTTCGGTGTAAATACTGGGTAATATTACTGTTAGTTAGCGTTGGAGATTGCCCTTTTACAAGAAAAGCTCTGTATAATATTCACGTATTTTATCAAAAGCGTAAGAAAAAAATTAAAATATCATCTTTTTTTTACGGGAAAATTTTGAGCCTCATATTCTTCGCAGCATTTAGGGAAAACTGATTTGAGACGAGAACTTACATATTCAGCATATGATAATTTACTATTTGATGGTTATTACTCATTTTAAGTGAGCGGAGCACATACCTCAATGAAGGCTGTTGCCCAGATAATAAATTTATTTTTTCTAGATTACAGGTCAATTAATTTCGAGGACATGATGGAAATTTAATACTTTCTTGATCGACTTATCTTCGATTTAGTATAAATTTATTTATCTTGGTGATCATATATACATTGCTGTGAAAGATGGATTCTTGGAGAACACTATCCCCATGTTATCAATATGCGACATATAATACCATAATTTGTATTATTTTACTTCAGCCCTCTGTGCATTGCATTCACTTTCAGATTTTTGTATTTCTTTTCTCTTTCTTATTTAAGTTAGAGACAATTATATTATTAAGTTTTGCTGATTATTTAGATATATATGTTTAGTGCTAAAAACATTTTAAAACCAAATAACAACGGATTTTGGGAAATGTGTTAGTACATTTCTGTTAATGTCGTAATTGTCAGCAACGCTCTTTTATAAATGACCTGAATTCGATTTAAACAAATATTATATTGGATGTACAATATTAGCTATCAAATTGAAATTAGAAATCGATGAATCATTTATTCAGTGAATTAATTACAGTTTCACAGTTATTGCTGATACATTTGGAGTGACTAACTGACGATTAGGTATTATAACTCTTTAATATGAGTATTATAGTTTTTAGTTAATCATAATTATGAATCTTTAGAAACTTAAAAGTTTTGATAGGTATATATATATTCAAATTCATGAAAAATACATATTTAACAATCTTTGCTTAGTTAGAAATATTTCTACTGCTCAATGGGCGCTGACCATAGTTTTAATTTTGTAAGCGTAACCAAATCCACAATTCAATAATTAACTTTCTTCCATTGAGCCGTTGAAAACACTAACGAAATGTATACCAAGTGATCACCCTCCAAAAATCTATCATACTTTCCCTTCCCGGAAGCATTTACTCCAGCGTCGGAAATTCGTAGACGCAACCACCGCTACTTCGTCGTGGCTCGGATTGTGATGCGCCAATTTACGTTCAGCCGCAAATTTGTGCCGAGCTGAGCAGAAACATCGTTCCCTAGGAGAGCTGACTTGGGCGGATGATCGTGACCGCGGAAGCGGAATGCATTACGACGCGACGACAAAAGAACTCTTGCGAAGAGCGAGAAGTGGAAGTGCCTCCATCACTCTCCGTCCTTCTCACTGCTGTTGTTTACTTCCTTATATTCTCATGTACCACGCACTCTCTTGTAATATGCGCAGCTTGTTTCTTTGACAGTGAACTTAGGAAAATGAACATTTTTAAAGTGATTGGCTGGAGATCAGGGGTGCCATGGCAAAATTAGCAGTGCCGGAACGCACTTACCATACTTTTTTTACAATTGAAATGTTACTCTGTGTTTAAATCGCAATTTATTATTCAAATTTTAATACAAATTATTTTCTTTGCTTAATAATGTATTTATTAGAAATTTCGAAGCTCAAAAATTGATAAATTTGTAAGTTTGTTATTTTCCTATTACATATATCTTTTCTTAACCAGTGCTGGAACAGCTTTTCGGCGCGTTCCGGCACCACGACATCACTTCTGGAGATACCGTGTATTATTACATGGGAAAACTACGGAATTTAGAAATCTAACTAAAGCGGAACGATATCTTGTCTCTTTCACCCCAAACATTACCTCCCCCCACCTTTTGCATAGGATAGAACATTTAATGTTTCCTCAATTTTTCCTAGGGTTTCGGAATATTTTAGAGGGGGTCGCTTCGGTGACTTTTTGTCGTTCCTCATCTCGTTTACCCTAAAAATTTGTTTGAATCAGTCAGCCAGTGTTCGGAAGTGGGTTTTATACGACGTAAAATTTACTTTTTCCAAGGAAACAAGGAATTTTATTTTACGTTTGGAGGCCACCAATCTCAGCAACTTTCTTGCGAGATAAACAGCAATGACTGTGGTGGGTTAACCTACCTCTGAGTGACGCGATCAGCACGGAAAGATCTATAAGCAAAATAAGTACTCGGTCGCAGTTTCTTTATTGCATCAAAATTATGGGTCATTCATACGGATATCATTAAAAATGGAAATTTTAGGATGATCCACTCATACTCGTGTATGACGCGTACCCTGATTATGACGCCGCTAATGATAGGTAGACATGGTGCGTGATAAAATGCGGTATTTAAAATTGTCTCTGATGCGAAATTTTCTTTGTTCAAATTGCTTTCGCGAGAAAGGTTCAAGGAAATTGGAGGTCTTAGGTTTCATTGCAAATATCGTTTTCGCAAGCGTTTTACAGAACCATGCAATTTTTTTGTAATACTCTCCCGTGATTACCAGCAGAAAGCAGAGTAACTACTCTTATGAAAACTCGTAAAGTAGTAGAAGTTGTAGAACTCGGGAAAACATGACAAAACATTCTCGGAATAATTATATTTGATAGAAGTAAAACTGTAAAAGTTTCCTCATAATCTTAATGTGCGTTTTCACTGTGTAAAATTTTATATAAAACAAGTTACATAAAACATGTTTTACGAAAAATTTACAAATCCGTGTAACAATATGTTATAAAACAAAATATCGTGTTACACAACAAGTTATTGGTTTCCCAAACGAAGCGAGAAACCAAGAACTTATTGTATAAAGCGAGTTTTTGTTTTAAAAGACAATGTTATTTGAACTTTGTGACACGTAGTTATAACTTTTTCGTAAAACATGTTATATGTAACTTGTTTATATAACATGTTACCCACTGCAAACGCTCCTTTGCACACAGGAGTATATATATATTATTTCGATATTCGAGCGTGTGATTATGGTGCTCCTTCTGAACTGGTGAAATTTACATTCATGTCATGCTATTAATATATTTGTAGTATGGTTCCTATGAAACTGCTCCAAATATTTTTTATCTTGCAAGAAGATTAAATTCCTTTAAATGCTTGCTGTCAAATAGCTTGGAATATTTTGTAAATGGCCTGTGAAGTTTGCAAAAGTCAAGTAATATCAGAATGATATTTAAGTGGTCACCTTGAGGTGATTTCCTTGGGCCATGTCCATTGTCAATCCATTCGTACAGTGATAAAATTAACCATTGTTCTAATCGCTTCAACTAAAAATTTGATTCGCGAATCCACTAGACAAGAGAAATACATTTTTTTCTCAAAAAAACGTTTCTTCATCTTGTCAAGTGGAAGGAATGTTGCCGCGTATTTTTTGCGGCAAAAGTAAATGCCCGTTTGTCTTACTTGGCGTTCTCGAGAAAAGGGGTTCCTTTTCCTTCACTGCCGCCAAGAAAAATTGGCGTGTTGAATGGTGGAAGTTGGGTCTAAAAAGCCGGAGTAGTGAAGGGGATGCATGCTGCGGACCCTTTAGTTGTGATAAAGCAGGCGGGCTTATGTTGCCCTCTCGTTGTATCTTAGTTCCAGCGATATCTCCTGTACATAGGCAAGATATATGCTGTAAGTGGCCGTCACTCCTTTTCCATCAAGTTTTGCTTTTTCCATTATTTACAGCGTACAGTGTTCCTTTAAATATTTAATCTTATCCTTCGTTTAATAGCAGCCATTTCAGTAATTTATTTCATTTTTCCACCTACGGATCCATAAAGATTGCGTTATGGTATGGTATTTTGAGAAGACAATGGACAGCTGAGGTTCTTTCACCGTGAGGTAAGTTTAGGTAGGATAGGATGGAGTGTAAACCGCGCTAACTTATCCTTGAGGAAAGGCGCCAAGGGGAGCAGGGCTTAACGTAACATTCGGCGGACGGTGTGTTGTGTTTTAAAGCGCCCTCCACGAAGTACTTAAGCACATATGGATTATTATGTGAAAATATCCGTCGCCGCCGGGATTTGAACTCGGACCCATACAGTGGGACGCCAACACAGTTGCCTCCACACCGACTTTATCTCCCGTAAATGGTTCGTTGGTGCAGGTAGATATAGTATTCGGCATAAAGACTCCCAAAATGTTTGTCTAAATATTTAAATATTTTGCCTCCTATGGAAAAATTTCCAATTCATCAGCAATCACGAAAATTTTCACGGGAAAGCAGCTTTATTTTAATGTATATGATGATTCAAATGTTGGGGAAACGAAATTCGCATCCTATTTTTCAGAATTTTCCTTGAAAGTGTTAAGAGCATTTATTTTCGCATTTACTGCTGCCTATTGTTTTTATGTTTTGGGGATGGATCAATAATAAAAAATTATTTTTGGTCACAAAACTTTATATTTTACACTTCATGTAAGCACTTTCCATTTAAATCCCAAATGAAGCTATTATATTTTAATTGGAATTGAATTTCAGCTCATACAATCTCACAATACCGCCACTTCTCTCACTGGGCAAGGTTAATCAGACAACAAATAATAGAAAATTGATGACAGGGGAAAATTGTCCTTTTCAAGGCACCGCAAAGTTTTTGAAAAAAAAAGTTGTGTGGCGTCGAATTAAAATGGTGTCCTGTATTAAGAGAATATTCGACATCTATAAAAAATAGCCGGCCACTTTTTATTTTTTCCGTAGACTTTATTTTAGGTTTTAAGGGGCTTCGTCTGGATTTGCAAACCATGACCCTCCAGTGCGTAATGCCCCTACAAACTCGTCTACTATGTGAATCTCTCTTCATATTATCCCTTAATACCCTTGCCATCCATTCCTCGTGTCCATCCACCGCCCTTTCCATCCTCGTCCTCGCCTACTCTATTCATTCACACCCTTTCATCGCATTCTCACCCTTTCTGGACCCTGGGCAACGGTCTGTACCGCACCTGCCGCTTCCTGCTGCCCTCAGAAGGCTTTATCCCAACCTTAGAGACCCCTCCTACCCACACCCCCAGTCCCACTAAACTTACTTCCCTCAATAATTCTCACGTGTGATATTTCCCTCATTGGCAACAGTCCCTTTTTGCGAACGGTATCACATGCCCCAGGTGTTGTAAGCCGAACCAGCTTCCACCACGTCACCATATATCTCTTCTACACTCATTTCTCCTTCGTATTTACTCCATCACCTAGCCTATTTCTCTCTCACTTAATGTGTGCACATTAATCAGGATCTTTGTATTATATTTTTTATCATGTCTTATTTATTTTTGATACGGTGAATGTAATATTTTTGTTTCTCATTTATCAAAGTCTAAAGGGCCACTGAGTTGACGATAATAAAGTTTTATTATTATTATTTCCCTCCTCACTAACAGTCCCTCTTTGCAAACGGTATCATATGCCCCAGGAGGTCCATTTGTTTATTAAACCTACCAATCAGAGCCAACCTACGATACGCAAACTCCTGTATAAGATGTACTCTTTTCATGCATCGATACTTGTGACCTGAAGTCGCTTGCGGAATGGCTGGAGTAGCTTCAGCTGGTTTTAGACAAAGCTACGCGGAAGGATGCCCGAAAGCCGTCACTAATGTGAAGAAACACCGCGCAAACCCTCGGATCCAATTTGTATGTGATCATAGTGATTATGTAAATATTTAATTTTTGTTGTATATTTATCAGTGCCTAAAGGACCAACGAGCCCGCGATAATAAATGTTTATTATTATCATATCCCTCCTCGCTAACAGTCCCTTTTTGCGAACGGTATCACATGCCCCTGGAGCTGCAAGTTGGACCACCTTCCACCATGCCACCATATATCTCATCTACACTCATTTCTCTCTCTCTTAGCTCCTCCATCACTAAGCTTTATTTCTCGCTTTCATTCTCAATTCCTTCTAAGTTCACATCTTGTTCAGTGTCTTAGAGATATATTCCTTTATTTTAAAATTTATTTGCGAGTGATTATTGAGATTATATGGACGGATATATTTTGGTAGTTCATTTATCAATGTCCAAAGGTCCAATGAGTCCACGATTATAAAGGTGAATAATTATCAAAATCTTCCTCTTTTTTCCCTCCTCCAATCTTGCAAGGTTTCTCCATAATGAACGGACCAAGTCAAGTTCAACAGTCTTTTTACCAGTTATTCTACAGTGAGAAACCGTCGGGCAATATGACAGGTTTCCAAGATGAATGATTTTTGGAATTTTTCGTATTATGCCTTCTGTTGTTTTCATTAATGAAGCACTTTACATAATGTGATTCCAGTTGTTTTTATAGCAATTTGGCATACGTCCGTCGACTTCATTGCCCGTATGGCTTTAATCTCTGCAGCTACTTCTGCATCTTTATTAATTTTGGAGGAGTTTGCTTTCCGTACATATTATTTAATGGGATTGTTACATCTATCAGGGTAGTTTGTTGTTGTGCTAAAACTATTAAGTATCATTATTATATCCCTCCACGCTCCACAGTCCCTTTCTGCGAACGGTAGCACAAGCCACCGGGGATGTAAGCCTCCTTTCTAACCAGCTTCCACCACAAGGCCATATTTCTTCCACACTCATTTCTCCCGCTTAGCTCCTCCATCACATAGCTTATTTCTCGCTCGCTCAAATGTTTGCACTTTATTCGGGATCTTTGAGTTGTATTTTTCATTATGCTTTAATCGTTTGTAATAAGGTAAATGTATTATTTTTGTTGTCCATTTATCAATCCCTATAGGACCAATGTGTTCACGATAGTAAATTTTTATCATTATCAATTCCTCACAAACAATCCATTTCTGCGAACGTTATCACAAGCCCCCGGAGCTTCAAGCCTCCTTCCGAACCAGCTTCCACCACAAGGCCATATTTCTTGCACACTCATTTCTATCTCTTAGCTCCTCCATCACCTAGCCTTTCCCAGCCGTCCGCAATATCCCCCCGACTCCCACGCTTTTAACTCATTCCATAATTTTCTGAAATACTACTACCTTCCACCTCATCTTTTCCCCCACTCTCTCACTCAATCCCGCGGTCTTTTTTTCTCTCTCCATCTCTCTCCACTCCCTTTCCCCGGACGCATTTTAAAAATTCCATTACGATTTCCTTCAGCTTCAGCTGACCTCCCTCCCTTCCGCGGAATTATTCAGCTCCTCTTCTCTCTTTCCCGCCAATTCCCCCGTCTCGCAGCGCCGCCTGGCGCAATCCGCGTCAAACTCCCCCTCTCGGCCCCATTCGATGCCAATTGAATGTTCTCTCTTACCCCTCCTTTGCGCTTCTGGGACGGCCGTCACCGCTGCCACCGCGTTGGCGCTGATGCTTACATCCCATTCCCGCTTCTTCTTCTTCTCTACTATAAATATATTTCTCATCCTTTTTCCGATCCTTCTCCCAAAACCCCCCATGGAATTTATTTTATACATCCGATTCTCTCCCTCTCCTCCTTGTTGATCTCCACTCCTCTCTCTCTTTCTTTCTCTATTCCCTTACCGTTTTTCACGCTTCCTTTCCGAGGCCACGGCTTTCCCTTTCATCTCCACCAATCTTCATATTTCATGGTGACGGTGGGGAGCGAGAGAGAGTAAGTGAAATAAAATGAAATGTTCCGGAAAGAGGATCTGATCGTGCCTTGGTGCTTTGATGGGTGCGTGTTCACCCGTCATCCTTTCATTACCTCGTAGTTTGGAATCGGGACTTTCACTCGCAGTGTGCAATACATGCTGGACAAATTTCGAGAGCGGGTTTATGTGTTCCTGAACGAATTTTTAATATCATGCTTTCGAGGGATTATTTCAAAAAAATCGAGAAGCTGTCCTCAATACGCACATCTGTTCACAATGCTGGTGCTAAATCAGTTTGAATTAGTTGTAATTGTTGTTGTCTTTTACTTAGCAGACTGAAAAACTCTTTTGTAGAATACGAGAAAGAGATAAATGATCATTGATTGTGAGAGACTCCACTGAGGTGCCTAAATTTTCTAGGAAAAGAATCCAAAACTTTTTGAATCTAAGTAATTAGAAAGAAAATCGACTGTTACCGTCTATGGCGGATGTGTATCTAATTTATTGACTCCATTAACGAACGGACAAAAGTTTTGGTCTGTCTCCGCAAACTTGACGACTTTACTTAAACTTCATTTAAACTGACACTTAATCAAACACCCACCAAGTTTCAAGACTTTAACTTGATCTTGAAAAAAAAATATAAAAACCCGGATGGGACGAAAGTTTAACGGGAAATTGGACAACCTAGAGTTAGCAAAAGGGTAATCATAAAGAATTTTAATTAAAAATTAAGAATTTAAAAATAATAATGTTTTCTATGGAACCAAGAAACAGCTTTATATAATGCTAACGCTTAGTTTTAGTTATGACAGTTGGAGCAAAAATTATAAGGAGTGAAGTGAAACTTTCTTTAATACTCTTCTGCACAATTTGCTACTTATGGAGAATACTAAGAATACCATGCCTTCATTAAAAAACGATATCTGTTATGTTTTAGTATCCATATTCATGTCGAAAGTGTATTTGCTCGGGGCATGAAATTGCGCATCTTCAAGCTTCATTTTTTTCCTCAATCGGGCGTGCAATCATTACAGAATATTTACCAGGGGATATTTTTCCACCCTGCGTTCATGCAATTTACGTATGCATTTTGAAGTCCACGTTAGCGAACTTAAATCTTTGTTTACGCGGTGAATTAGCCCGTGCAAAGAGGGTTGCTGGACAAATGATCGGATAGATGCACAAAATTGATCTGGGATTATTTGTATATTGGGACATACGTTCGTGTGTTTCGGCATTTGGGCAATTTTGATGTTGCGTGTTAATGCCTCTACCCGGAGGGTAAATGGAGGTAAGAAGTTTGGTGGGCCATCTGATTGAATAAATCAATTTATGCTCCCACTATATTCATTTCCAATTCAAATCAATCAAGATAGCATTTATAATAAATGAAATGGTAAATAGCATCTAGATTTTGAAAAAAGCTACTTTTTGGAATTATGTATTTTCCTCTCAAAGGTTGACCTTTCTATGCCCAGAGTTAAATTCAACTCATCGTACGTGGGGGCGGTCTCTCCGCGTTTATCATGCAAGCTCGTCTTCTTTCGTCCCCACTTTTAGTTCATCAGTGGTTGATTCAGGTTCTCCATCTCTCTCCCCACAGATTCAACATTCCTCTCATCTTTGTAATTAAATCATACACGTAATTTCAGTTGCTTCACATTTGCCCGCTGCTCTCTTCACTGCATACGAACTATTTTGCATTACATGAGAGCGGGAGAGATGTTGCAAACGAGGATAGAATCTAGATTTTAAATGAATCTGGATGGACACAAGCTTTGATAATCACTTTGGCGACCATAGACTCTGTAATTTTTTTCCTATTAAAGGATGAATGGTTCTCAGCGATTTAATCATAAGTGGGAAAAGTGCACATTGAAACATTTTCAGTCTGAGAGGATAATTTGATCGACTTTTTTCACTGCTCAGATTTTCAATTGTGTAACCGAGAAATAAAAATTGCTGGCTGGGCAACGATTACCGTCTCTTTCGTCTTTGCCAACTATGGTCGTTCGTGTTTACCAAAATAAAACAGTAATCTGCAGTCCTAACGTATCCAATCGATTGCTGAAATAAAACTGTCCTTTGTGTATAGACATTGACAATTCAACTTCTCCTAACTTATATTTATGCTACTGTACAATCTATGGGTGTACAATCTAAATAGCGTCCTCGATTTGAATGATTTGCAGTTTTTGTTCCCCTTTAACCAGTCAGTAATCGATATATCACTCACCCTCTCAGTTTGTCAACCAAAAGGTTGGTTTAGTAAGGAGAGAGTAGAGCTCTTCACGAACTAAGCAGCAGGCGAGTCGTATGATGATGATGCATTTAAGTCTGTGCGGAGCGGGCAGACCATTGAGTCAGAAAGTTACCTCCAAAAAATTGCATGTATCAGCTGGCAACAGGTGTTATATTACCCCCATAATGAAAAACCAGAGTCCGTTAGTAAAACCCTGGGAACCATACTGTCGTATGTTTGTGATTATAGTACCGCTTTGTTCAGCGAAGATTTTTTGTAGGATTCGTAGTCTTTGTCCGTAGTTCATATCAGAGTAATATATGCTATACACATGTATTATTTATGTCCCTATTGGCACTCATATATCAAAAAAGAAATATATAGAATAAATTCATGAATCATTAATTTAAGCTAGCTACTCATTCATAGTAAGTATAGTAAGTATATATTATATGGTGTTATATTTCAATAACAGAAATATTAATTTTACCTCCGACATCCCGTAATAATGTATAATATAAGAGAAATTTTTATAATGGACGTATTTAAGGAGCTTATTATCCCATGAAAGGTGTAAACACATCAACACAACGCGTTTAATTTAAACTGCTGGCGTTCTAAATGAAGCCCTTCATGTAAACT
Source organism: Ischnura elegans (assembly GCF_921293095.1). Lineage (NCBI taxonomy): Eukaryota > Metazoa > Arthropoda > Insecta > Odonata > Coenagrionidae > Ischnura > Ischnura elegans. Next base: position 100,421,216 of record NC_060248.1, on the reverse strand, counting down.
TTTGAAAATATTATGCTATTAAAAGTTCTAAATTGCGTCAATTAATCGAAGTAACTTATGGTGAAATTAGTCAAATTGATTTATATCTCCTTATTATTCAGTCATGCGTAGATTATTTTTCTATTTTTTAGCCTTTTTTTGCTCTAATTTGCCTTTTCACAAAATTAAATTATTTGTTTTCTATTTCTCCAAGAAAAAATTTTATCCTAGCAAAAACTTAAGGAGAAAATGACGGTAATAACGTATTAACGTGACGGTAGCTTCAGTAAAATTACTTCAAGGTCACCAATATATCCTACCAGAAAATCATCGCTGGGGGTGATCATTACCTACTTTTAATGCATAGCTTCTGTACTGAAGAAGCTGCCCTGATGAATATACTTAACGAGCCTCGTAGTATAAAATACCTTGTGATTAATATTAATAATTTTAGTTCATTTGTGTAATGATTTTAGTATTTATCATATGAAATATCTGTTTTTTCCTAGATGTATGGTTGTGATAAAATATTCACCGGTTGTCCGCCGTGTAAGTGGCTACTGGTGTTTAGACAACAGACTCTACCATCCTCCGGAGGGAGGCAAGGTTTGGGTCTAGGGTTTCCGAGAATACACTCCCTCAGTTTCAGCTCAGGTCCTTTCAATTTAATTGATGCCTTGTATTTTATAGCGGCGTTTGAAGACATCGAAGGACTCGGTGAAATTTGTGGATATTGGGACCGTATCACAAAGGAGGCAATAAAAATCTGATTCCAGGAAGGAAACTGAAACCAAAACACAGAATGTGCTTTAAATAGCACTTGAAATCCGGTTCTTTGTAAAATTAGAGGCGAAAGAGAGACAATTGGAATTGACCAATCGGAATTTTAGGGAGTGGATATTGAGGGTGTAACATATCGGCAATCCACGACCCGATACTGTGAGCCCTAAGAACGATCCCGATTTTGGCGTCAAAACTTTTCCAACGATATTATTATGAATTAAAATTATTTTCATCGGTTGAAATATGAATAATTGAATTTGTTGAAATAAAGAATGTTAACCGAGCTCTACAATAAATTTTTGTGGGAAAAATTATATTTGTACTTGCCTTTCAGAAGTAAAAGGATGGTGATTCTGACATCAATTTTAAGTTTATAATATTCATACGTTCATATATAATACTGCGGGAAAAAAGAGAAATATTGATATCCATTATAAAATCCATGTGGATGAAAATTAGTCGTATATTTATTTAATTTTCGTAGAATCATATAGCATGTCTTAAGATATTAAATCTCTCATACCTGTGTCTCTCTGTCGCACCGACAGTATGGCGGCGACGTGGAGGTTGGCAAAGTGGAGAAGCATTTTGAAAATCAATCATCAAACCTCAGTTTGCTCGACAACCGCTACTACTGCAAAACGTGCATAGAATCTATTTTTAGGAAATGTATCCAAGTGTTGCAATTTCCGTTTCAGTTACTTCAATCTAAAATATGTTGTAGAGAATAAACTGAAAAAAATCTATATTTTTCGATATTTCAAGAAAAAATTGATCTGCCAGAAATTTCATTGGAAAAACTCAGATTCTTGTTCAGCAGTTAAAAATGTATATTGGTCCCAAAAAATATACATTTCATCTCAATTTAACTATCTGACTACTAGATCCAATTTTTTTATTCATCCATGCTTGGGCTACTTTGGGTAATATAAGTGGAATACATATTTTGGCCCTCTGTCGCCGCCTTTCCTTTTCCTAGAAACACTCCATATCACAAGTGACGTTGTGAAGTGACGGGTAAAACTTAATACCAGGTAAGGAATTCACCATGAAAAAAATCGGAACCCAGTTTGAGGTTTGCTTGCAGGCAGGGATGGCAATTGAAACGAAAATTTTCGTGTCGACCGGGAGGGAAACGAAAATACGAGACCTAGGGTTATTTTCGTTCCCCTCGATATTAAAAATCACCAAGGAGTTTAGTTTCGACCCGGGACGAACTGTCACTCCCAGGAACGAAACTAAATTAATAGAAACTCCGCAGCTCAATGTTAAGTTTCGTTCCCAGAAGTTGTGTGGAGGAGGAAAAGAGGGAATAGTTTCGACCCATTACGTTTGACGTATGCGTAGAGAGGTTAAAACATTGAGCTTAAAAATCGAATGGCCAGTTTTCGTTCACCGTCATCCTCTTTGTGGTTAAAATATGAGGGAGAATAAGCATATAACGGCGATAGGCCGAACCTCTACTTCATTCAACCACACTTAGTACTTTTTGTGCGGGTGGAAACTAAATTGTTCGAAGGTGAAGCACGTTGCCCCTCCAGTGCGAAATACAATCAGTGGTTCGTTTCGTCCTAGAGTTTTAGTTTAGTTTCGACCCGAAGTAGTTTTGACTCCGATTTCGTTTCGACCCTGAGTTTAGCTCCCAGGATTTAATTCACTATCGTTTCGTTTCTACATTTCGCTCCCGGGAACGAAAATATTGATATTTCACTAGTTTTGTCTTTAGTTTAGTTTCAAATGCCATCTCTACTTGCAGGTAGATGACTCAGAATTATTGGTTTTCCACCTAACCGGAAATCAGGCTCTCCGGGTTCGAAGCCTGGCTAGTCCAAATGATTTTTTTCGTGGAGAAATTCACCTTTGTAGTACATAAGGCCATTGTTATCGTCCCTCATGAAACTCATTAGCATCTCCTCCGTTTCCGCCACTTAGCGTTGATTTAATGGTATATTCTCTCTCCTGCCCAAAGCCTTTTCAAGCCTTCCCATCAAATTCCCTGCAGTCCAAATTCCTCGCTGTCTCTCCTGCTTTCCACAATTTCTCTGGTCTCTCTACGCGAGAAACTATAAACCTCGTCGTTCGACGTTCGTTCCGCTGGGATCCAACTTGAAGCGACCCGGCTAAGCTAAAGCCAAGGTAATTTCACGCCATTTCGAATTTTCATAATGCTACGCACACATTAATTAGGAGTGTGGAAACGTTTCGACTCCGAGGTTTGTTTGTACTTGCAAAGAGGTTGAGAGGAGAGAGGCGTGATGTGAGCAATCCAGGTGACATTTTGTACTTGTGTGCACTTTTGTCATTCCGTGGTGATTGTTTATCTTTGACCTTTTCCCATAAAACGAAATCTCAACAGTGATGGAACATGACTAGGTTTTATTATTTTTTGAGAATATACCATAATATGATTAAAAAATAGTGTTTTATCACATATGGTGCAAATAATAATATAATAAGCATTCTTTTTATTCATATTTCCATGAATTAACCACCGAGGATCGCGTTTATTGGTCAGAGTAGATGAAAAAGAAACTCTTTTTATCCAACATTTTGGAATACAATTTTTCCTGTCATCTATATTAACTTGTCAACAAATGAAGATAGGGCAAATTAACTTTAATAAGCGCTATACAATACACAAAAGCGACATAAATGCAAACTAAAAAATTTAGTATTACCTTAAAATTAATGAAATATTGCTTAATCAATTTGTTTAAAATAAAAAATAACATTTTGTTTGTGGTTCTTTTTAATTTAGAATACATGTACTAAACACTATCTGATTAACTCTAAGATAAAAGCAAGACTTCAGTTGGTATATATGTAATTTTTGTGTGTTGCTCAGTGTTTATTAAAGTTATTGTACCCTACTAAAAATAATTACGCATATTTCATTCTTAGACGTTGTTTTGGCAGCTTTATTGCAATACATATTATTGATATACTTTAATCAATTAATAATTTGATACATTTAATAAAATTTTATATGGGTATGATATAGTTTCCCCCTTTGATAATTATAATCCTCAGCCCTTAAGAAGACTACAAAATTTCCGTAGTATTGGCCGAGAATAGTTATTTAATTGATTTCCTAGGCTACACTCAACTTTACTCAGCATACATAAAAAGATATGTGTGCATGTATAACGATTTATCCATCTAATTTTGTAAAATGTGGTTCCTAATTCACGGTTCAATTCCATAAGCTGGGGTAGCCACAAACGTTAATGAACAATTTATGGTTAATTTTTTTGTGCGTGAAGACATGTAGGGCCGAATTTCGTGGGGACGGTAGAATTAAAATAGATATGAAAAAAAATCGATTTTAGATTCAAATATTTGTTCCCTTGAGGTTAAGCAGTAATAATATGTGGTAATGATGTGAAATTAAGTGATCGCAGTCTTTCATGATTACAGAAGACCCACAGCAACGGAAGAGACCGATTGTCAACCCTCCTAATCCTTAAGTTGGTGAGAGAAAGATTTAAAAATATTATGAGATTTAAGTTACGTTCAATCCTGAGTTAATGAAACTTTTGATATGTCACGACTAAGTACGTCAATAATGGTTTCGAAGTTTGGCAGTACCTAAATTTGAGTTCTATGCCAATCAATAAAACATGGCTCCCTCCTGCTTGTATTTGAATTCCCAGTGACCTAATTACGTCGCTCACTGCTTGAGCAGGGAACTTGACCCATGATATTTTTGCTGTTTTTTACCCCTCAAAAAGCAAAATATTATCTCCAAGGAGTATTTGTTGGCATTAAGTCGTGTTTGTGTAAATCGCGTGAGCAAAGTCACGGCCGGCGGCTGCACGGCTGCGGATACGGACGAAAGTGTATTCTTAATGATTTTTCGACTTTGACGCATAAAAATGCTGTTTTCTTTGTTCGCATAGTCTTTTTGTGCATTTATTTCCCCATGCATAAATTTTTGCCAAACAAAAGCCCATCCTTATGGCGTTTAACAATTTTTAATAATCGTAGGAGTCACTTCTAAGAACGCGTAGGTAATTTACATTTTCATTAAATCTGATTTCACAATTTCTTTTCGAGCTGAAAAAAAGTATTTATTAAATATTACGCTGTTTTGGATAATCTGAATAAAGTGCCTTCTTTGCAGTTAGTGAAGTCGCATTTCAAATACAGAAAATTGAAGCTGCCTTTGAAGTTGACATGATACAGCTGCTTAGAATGTCTTCTCAATTTTCTACTCCCATGTTAAACCTTTTAACGGCATCATAATACAAGTTTGTGTCATGTATACTTAGCTTCAAGCATAGCAGCCTACCCTTAAAATGAAAACAAATTAATAAGGAAGTATTTCAACTAATCCACTTCCCACTTTCAAATCGAATTTCATTCATGTCTTTTACTTTTCAATTTCGATTCGATTTTCCTTTTACAACCATCCATCTTTATAAAAAAGGAAATGACAACTGTGTTTATTCTAGGAATTCAAAGGATTTTAAATATGGATCTGCTGCAAGCTGTGGCAATGCGTTCTTTTTTTTTTAAGGTATTGGTAAGGTTATTTTTTAATTAATGCGAGAATCGGAAAGTCAAGAAATAAGATGAGTCATTTCTTGAAGCTAATTGATTATCGTTTTGACCCACTAGAGCTGGAAATTATGCGGTCGTATTTTTCAACGATTCATGCATCCACTACCATCCTATTTGACGCTGGCGAAAATTGCATATCTTGTGAGGCCTTACCGCCAAAGGAAATCTTACAAGCCCCACCAGGGTACTTAGTTACGGTTCAAAGCCGTAGTCAAGGTCGATCTCATTGTAAGTCTGCGCGTATCATGATGATTTACCTACTAGTTGAGGATCATGTATGGAACGCCAGCCAATTTCCATTATTTAGCCATAACTCACGTACTACAAGCTAAAGGCCCAACAAGTTATACTGATTGCGAGGAAAATCGGTCTCTTCTGATGTTCGGACCGTAAAAGTTTAATCTGAGCGTCACATTATTCTCAGACTAATTACAATTAAGATGATGCAGTGTAAATGAAATGAAAGAATTAAAGGTAAATGCATTTTAAACACGAATTCTGAGCAATTAATTTTTTTATAAAGATCAGGAATTGTATTGTGAAATTAATCTTAATTACTTCCCCGTGCCTGCTATGATGACGCATTTGGAGCAATGCCACAAGCATACAAAGATTATAATTTATTCAGGAAACAGTATTCTTAGTATTTAGATATAATACTGTCGATGTTCGATAGATTTCAAAAAAATAAATATTAAAAATTCTATAGCACAGTTAATCGTTGTATCGACTAAATCCTCTTGGAGTCCATAAGTGGCCTTGTTGCCATTAAAAGAGGATGAATGAATTTCGATTCGCAGTAACGAGCTTCGAAACGAATTTCAAATGCCCTCAAGCTTTATTCTTCCTCGTCAGAAAGAAGGAGACCGTAAACATATCGTGGTGGTGGAAAGTCTAATAAACAAGCTTAACTCTTTTTCTGATGTTGTATATTCTACCATATGAGAATGACTGGTTCTTTAAATGTGATCGCTAGAGTGGACAGCTAATGGCCCTTGGGAGACATGAATTTAGACTAGCTAGCTATTTATTGTGTGGCGCAGGGAGAAAATGTTTCAATCTTATAGAAATTTTTATAGAAACTAATAGAATGCCATTGAGTTAAAAGGGACGATTTGTATTTTGGTTTGGGAAGTGGTGCATTGTGAACTAAAGCGTACCACTTTTTTCGCGGTATGGCCACGGATTTGTCGCCATCAAACCTTTATGGAGTTATCTATTAAATTATTCGTGAAAATTGTTTTGTGAAAAAATTCACTATCCATGATGACGGTTCAACCTGAATCCCCTAAAATTGCACTTGGCGCTGGGTTGAAATATATCTCTCGTAATTCTGCGTGTGATTTTTATTTTTTTTAGCAATTACTTCACTTTTGTGGCTTAAAAATTTGCACTTTAACACATAAAATAGTATTTATTGAAGGTCACTGAAATCAGCCAAGACCAAAAATTGGCTATTATTTATATATACGGAGGCTGAGAAATCACGACTAATTAAAGCGATTGGCTAGTACATGCTATTTACTTTATATTTATTAAATTTTTGATATAATACAATTGTACTCCACGCATACTTCTTATGCTAATCTATCCGTCAGCTTTTAAGCTACATTTTGTTCAACGTAATCAGTGAAACGGAAATATTCCGTGCCCAATAGCTCTAAGAAGTATTTTTGTCTTAGAGGACTTGGTAGAAAAGTCAAAAGGTATGCATTTTAGCGTATTTCTTATCTACTATCCATTCGCTCTATTATATTTGGCCTTGAACATCCTATCGTTGTAACTTGAAAGCTCAAGCTTCAATAATATATCATTTTTTCTTATACTTCTGCCGTTCAGAACAAGTTGCATGGGTAACGTGACTTTTCTCATCGATAAAACGGCTACCTCGCTTTACACTTTACTGCATTCGAATTCGAAGACTAGTCACGTCCTTCATCGGCAATGAGGTGTAAGCACTATTGGACGTGACTCTCTATTTGGGAAACTTCGTCCCCGTACCCTTCCACGCCGAGGTTTATATAAGGTTCGTTCGTGGAACAAGGTTGGAGAGCACGAGAAAAGGGTAACTTGTCGATGATCTTCATTTCCTCCTTCCTCTTAAAGGATACGTATTACCTAGAGTTTCTACTTCCACAAACTCCAAGAAGATAAGCCACCTAAGATGTTTTCATTCCCACAAAATCTTTAAAGCTTCCAGGAGCATCTGTGGAGAGAAAAGTCGTGAAATCCGAAAAGCCCAATGCGACAGGAGACCTAAGCTCAACCTCGATTACTTCCAGGTGGTCGCTGAACGATATCATTGATGCGTACAGAATTCAATCACAACCTTGAATCGTGCTGCAGCTGGTCTATGGGGCTTGATTTGATCCAGTTCTCCATAAGCTGTTCCACAGTTTTAATGCCGCAATAGGTCTTCCAGCTGCGTAAACTTTTTTGCCTGACTCCATGCGACTTATTAGCCAAAAATCTATTATTCCACAAACTTAACTCTCGCTAAGTATTTTTTCTGCTTCTCTCTAGCGTTATTAAGATCAGAGATTCACAGAATATGTCGATTCAGTTGGGATTTTCTTATTAATGGATTTATAAGGGCCTATTTTATCCCGCAACTCAGCTCCATTTCCAGTGATGCTATACACCCTCTTGTTCTTCAGCATCATCTTCGACTTCTAAGAATAGCTCCACGCAGATACTCGGTTAAACTATTAATGAGACTTATGGATCAACTCGAGAGATAATTCACTTGGAAACGGCCCATCAGCAAAATATAATTGCATCAAAAGATGCTTATAGCTAAAATTGGTAGTAATCTTTGAGCTGAATAATTGATATAGATGATAAATTTCCTGATATTCATATCAAATTTTAGCTCTTACTTGCTCTATTGAACTGTTTTTCTCTGTTCGTTCGAATGTGACCTGATGGTAATTATCATAACTTCAATGTTAGTGCAAACTATAGTTCATGTTTAAAAATAATACCTGTAAGAATAATTTCTTTTAACACTGAAGAAGTTCTGTTATGTTCTAATTGGAACTTGGAGATTGCGTGGAGGATATGAGACACATCACTTTGTCTCATACATTATAGAAGACAATTTTCACGGTATTTTCCTAATGTTACTATCATTTGGGAGTTAAGGCCCTCTATAGGAGGTTACGATGAAAAAACCGGCTCAATTTCATTCACATATTATGAGCAAAATAAGTTCCTAATACTAAGAAACTTCATTTTTCACATCTGTATGGTTAAAAGAATTTTATGTTCTGTAGTGATTGAAGCTTTTAGTTTAATAGGTGTTATGTAAAGGTACCAAAATATAAATAAAATGTTTACATTTTCAAAAAATAGACTAATAACAACGAAAATCGAGTAATAACAAACAGCAATTCTATTATTCAGACTATTGTCAGAACTTCATGCATCGTTGGGTATAGTCTATTGGTACATTTCTTGTGTCTTTATCAAGTTCACTAAACTAGGAAAGGAGATAATTTATCATTAATTGCATGCGTAACCCATAATATATGTTTGACAGGGTAGCATGCGAGTAAATGCTTTATGAAATATATTTAAATTTATTAAAATGGATATGAACGTAAACTTGTACAAGCGTTATAATATGTGTGCACATTATGGTTAGTATAGTGATAATTAATATTTTCATTATTTATTATAATAAATATCAAACTATTGCATTTATTTATTCAAGCCTAAAGCTTCAATTCGTCATTCTGATATAGAGGCATTTTAAGATATATGTTTCATTTAATCGTATCGTAGTCCACATGAATTTTGAATCTCCATTGCTCGTAAATTAAACTTCCTCCCGAGAGTTAAATTTAATTCACGCAGTTTCTAAAATACAGCAGTCGCACCTAATTTTTTAATCTAATATTTTTCCCAAGTTAAACTGGGCAATGAATATCCCATAGATATTGTTTTTTGGGGTTCTCATAACGAACCTTATTTTCCTGGTAAGCAACATATGTTACTGAATCTAAATTAATTCTAAAAATTAAAAAGCACTTGCATTTTCACTTAAAATGCTAATCTTTTTAAACGATTTACGGCGCTATAAGGGCTTTGCTCTACTCCAGTTTTCGTGATGTGCCTTTCGTAAAATTTAAATTTATGAGTACCTTAATTATTAAAAAAAAAAAAGTGACAGCAATTATCATGTAATGGCTTATGTTCTTCGTAATATTTATTGTGTTTCATTAGTTCTTTTTTTTCTCAGGAAGAAATGAAAATTTGTCAGATTTTATGGTACCTATAAGCGAAATATAATATTAAGCATTTGTCACTACGGCATTATGCTCAATTGCGTCATCGCTTTCATCGCGAATGGATATTTTGAAGCGTAAAAGTTGACGTTTTATGATAGCTTTTTTGGAGTAGTTTTGAGGCCTTCGTATACAGTGATATACATTTCCCTAAAGGAGAGATAGATTCTCAATTTTTCCTTTAAAACAAGCTCTATAGAGCAATAAGGAAATATTTTTTGTGTAAGAGTTGAAATTTACTGTAAAATAATCCATCATCCTTTCATTAAACATGCTCTCAGTTTGTGTTCAGTTCTCTATATTATATCTGTCATAATTAAGTACTGGTGGTGGAGCTAAAAGTTGCGTCATATCAGTCATAGCTGATATTTCTGCCTAGTGTAGTCGCTTGTATAAGAGATAGTACGTGTTTAAAAGATTAGTTTCATGCTTCCTCAGTTGTTCTCACTATGCCATCTCAGGTCTCGTCCAGCTTTTATCAGCCTCCATCGCTGTCTAATGACAGTATCAGTCGCTACTTCCCTGCCATCTAAGGAAAGTTGATATACCTAAAAGGGTTTGTGGGAAGGCATGACTTATGGTGTGGTTGTGCTATCACTAGGAAGAAGGAAGCGACTATGAAACTGTAGACAACTTGAATTTATGATCAAGGGAAGAAAATTCATTACTCCGAGAAAGTAAGACAAATCGTGACGCTGATTTGTGTGAGAAAAGTCATGAAGCCGAGGAAATTTGTAATGAGGATTGAGTAAAAATATCACCCTCAGTGTCTTTTTGGTTTGCTATCGAATAAACTATGTCTCTTCTCAAAATAAGCCAGGCCCAAATAATAATATCCTGCCCAATAAACTCGAGAAAATATACAAATCTATATTTTATTGCAATATTCTTTATATTTAAAATAAAATGATATTTACCCAAGCAAGACATATTTTCACGCAACATATCTCATAATTAAATACATCTTTCCCCCATGATTTTATTTCAATACTTTTACAAAATATTTGGTCAGACCCCAAATAATCATCATCAACATCACCTATGAAAGAAAACGGGAGTGTAAAACAAATGCTGTAAAATGTATCATAAGCTTTCTTTGTATCATGTTTTATGCATCATGAAAGACAACTTTACTGAATTTAGTTCATGCAAATAAAAAATTCCTCGATCATGATCCTTATGACACGATCATTCCTCATGACACGATCAAAATGCTTTGAACCAAGTATGGTAGGAGTAGCGGAAAATATCTGGATTGCTTTGCTTATGAAAATTTCACTTTAAAATTTTCACTGCTGCAGAAGGCACAATGTCTTTCTAGCAATAGACGTTAGATGTAGTGTAGCTTAAACAATTGCAACGCCGATGTCTCTTCCCAAGGTATCCATTTTCTATTACTCGGATCCACTTAACGTTTTCCTCTTGCTGTCTGTAATGTCGATGATTTTAAATTTACTTTGAACTTACTTGTATGTTTGTCGCGATAGCACTTTAATATTTCAACCACGACTGTTTGTTCAAGTGAGCCTCCTCCTCTATGCGTTATGATCGCGGTTGTGCTTTCAGGGGGGAATCGTGTCGCAGAAGCTCTCATAAATACTGCAAAGTGGAGCGGAAACGGATAATGGAGTGAGCGTGTTCCCTGAAGATGAGAAGAAATGCGAATGAAATTCAAGGATACGCAGGGACCCAACGGCATTAGCTCGAAAATGTACCCTCGCGCGCTATATAATATATATATGAAGCGCAATATATGTTCGCGTGTCTACGGCCAGTTTTGTTAATGGAGACAAAGCGGATATTTATGGTTGTTTCATATGGAGAATCTGTTGATAGCTTGCCAAAATTGTCCCTTGGCTCTGATACATTATGGGGCATCATGATAGGAGCCTCATTGCAGCCTAGAGGCATTTTTTGCGCAGGCGATATCTTTAGCCACCCCGGTCTTGGATGGATGATTCATGGATGTGAAATCCTGCTGCTATACACTGCATCGTGCGGAGTTGAAAAAAGAAGTATTTTTCCCGAGCGGATCTTCTTTAACCTAGGTTCTTGAGATACCTTATGCTTCGCCAGCTGCAGAAGAAAGATTATTTTTTTTCTTTTTCCCCTGGCAATCGATTCCGGTGTTGCCGTGAATTATTACTTCGAGTGTTAGCAGATGATTCTTATGCTCTATAAGTTGCAGCATAATGCGAATTCTTGAAGTATCAACGTTTTTCTCAAAACGTACACAATTCATCCTTAATGCGCACGAGAATATCTTCTTTTTTATTATTCAAATGGACGGATTTTATGAGGCCATTAGCGTACTTAAATCACATACGTCGACACAAATCCTGGAAATTAAGTACTTCTCAGAATTTTTGGGATTGGAGAGGGGGAAAATAATTCCTGGTCGCACGGAAGCAAGAAAACAATGTTCTTAAACATTTGCCTCGTTTCAATGTGAGGAAAATAAAACAGCTCACGGGTATTGTGTGCTCTCAACCGTATCGCAGTTGCTTCGTTGTTTACTTTTTTAGGTATTATGATGACACATGGGTCATCAAACCGTTTATTATTCTCCGAAACATTCTCCTGTTTTGTAATCGCCTACTTAGTGACAGATTTCTTTTCAAGTTATTCATCTTAAAAACTTAGCTAAAAATACATATTTTCCAGCTTTTTCTCCCTCTTAATTTTGAAGTAGAGAGGTAGTCCAGTTTTATGTGATAACTATGAAAATTTTTAACAAAATGATAGCATTAGTTTATTTCATATCCTTGTTAAATATGCCGATTTATATAGAGTGAAACCAAATAAAAGGTCAAGGAGTACAATTTTTATATTCGTCATTCCTTCCAGAAATTTTTGTTTATTTCAGTACCTTATTTTATCTCATCGGCATTTTGTTTCGTGCGTAATGTGAATTCCTATCTCTCGCACTGTATTAACACGACCAAGTAGCTCATCAATCTTGGCATGCTAATTATAACCCTAGTGAATTTCGAATACTTATTGTAGCTCCTACTGTATCTTTGCTTTTCTTTAATCGCTTTTAGCATGGTATGTTTCCAACATTTTTTATGGGTTTCTCGCATGTCTCTCAAATTCATAAGTAACACTATACTTTTGAAATTATTAGCTGAAGTTTATGTAGCAAAAGATATTATCTCTCGTGTATTCATTCGTGTATAATTCATTAATGTAAATTAATAATATTTAGTAGAAGTGAATTGCAAGAATCGTTATAAAAATTAAACGCAAAAAAATTTTTGAATCTCAAATTGTCTTTCAAAGTATTAAAAAGACTATTAAAACTTAATATTAAAAAAAAGTATCAGAATTTTCGGTATCAAGAAGCCATCTTTTTACCATGAAAATAAATTGTGATTCGCTCTTACATCATCCTACAATTTATAAAATAATTTTGTCACATATTAGATAAATTAACGCTGGATTAACGCCAATATAAGGTTTATGCGAAGCCTGCTTAGCTGTTAATTTTTTGCATGGGTTTTCGCCTCAGGTTTATCACCAGTTCTTCGATTGGATATTTTCAGTGCCTTTAAAATATAGAGATGACGTGGGTAAGTAACTCTGAATACACATTGTGGGGAAGGACGGCTCCTACTGAAATTTTCTAACACTCTACTTCACTGCTGCTTTCTGTAGAATTAGTAGCGGCTTGAGGCAGCTTGTACAGTTATTAAGTTTAGACTTATCATAGAATAATGAATATTTACAATAAATATTCATTATTCTATGTATTTCGAAGGACATAAAACCTCATGTAGAAGTGTTTTAGGGCCCTATTAAATAGTTCATGTGTTTTTCTCACGATCTCAATTTACAATAATTATCGTCAGCCTATTCATCGGTTGAAGGAACAACAACTTTGCTTTTCCCCATGAGGAAAGAGCAAAGTTTTTATTCCTCCAACAAAATATAAAAATAAAGCCCAAAATACAAAGTATAAAATGCTATATACAAAATAAAAACTGCTAAATACAATATTATATGAAGCTCGTAAAACTATCAGGAACGTGAAATGTCCATTTTGATTTTTTTCGATATCAGAGCAGTCTTGAGTTGCTACCACTATGGAAATCACCCGCATAACCAAACGTGTAATAATTAATAAACCCTACTTTTTTGAATCCATGAGTAAAACAGCCGTATTGCATTCCTTAATTTTAAGTAGCGCTTGCAGGAGATAGCATATCAGCTAGGTATTGGCCTTCTTATTTCCTTATGGTTTCGTTGACATCGGTCGATTGCCTCAAAGCATGACATTAAAGGGAGTGCTCTAAAAATATTCCATTTTTGACGAGGAGGAGATGGCAGCGTAATCTCATGAGATAGGGGGGGCTTTGTTGGCTGTACACGCCGCAACATCCTTCCTTTACGCAAAGGAATCTCCCTTGCTCGGCCGCTTTCAGCCTTGGTGGAATTTGTTTGCTGTGCACAATGTAAAGTGAGGTTAGTCGGTGCAAAGGCCTGGAGGTATATGCGAAGCTATGTCCGCCGCGGGAAGTGACGTCTTACTCTTGTGAAGAGGATATACACGGAGCGAGGGAACTGGGAATTATCGGAACAAAGTAAATATAGGAGGGAAAAGTCGACTTGTTTCATTTTTTTCGGCCTCTTTTAATGACTGAATGACGGAGCCAAAACCTATAACCAATAAATTCATTTATAGCGTATTCGTTTCCGTCATCGTCAGCTCTTTATAGACTTGAGTCTTTTAGACGGAGCTAAAAATCAATGGTGATGCTATCGGAAAATTGTTAATTGCCGAGCTAGCTCGTGTGTGAGAGAGAAGAATGATATTTATGGACACCGAACGGAAAGGTCAGAGCATCTTTTAGAAGTTATTGTTTCCTAAAATTGACACCGTTTCATCCCTGACGTCAGACTCAATATATTCCTGGATGAAAGTTATCTTGAGACAGGCAATTCGTTCTCTCTTTGGAAATAAAGAAATTTTAGTGATCTCTAGCTATCATTAAGATTTTATATGAATAAAGTAAGTGGTAGACGCAAATAATTGCCTTCTTCCGTTTTTAACATCGCAGCGCGTGGAACTGTCTCAGCTAAAATCGTTTTAAAAATATCTTATATCTTTCGTAACATTTCCGAGCTACATTTTTTGTTCTAATCTTCGTTTACTTCACTTCTCTGCTTATTTTAATCGTCTCAACTCATCTATGATTATTTTTGGCTGAAGAAACATCCCTATCCGTTTATACGTAGCGTTTTGCACCACGTTCAGCTACTTTTTGCCTTTATATATTCAAGAAAATTTCTTTCTAAAATATAAAGGCAAAAAATCTCTTCGATGGTGTTTAAGGATCTATTTTGTGAAATAAGACCTCATACCTACTCAGACACTAGAGTATTTTTGAATTCCTATGGTAAAACACAATAAAGATTTTATGGTGCTGAGTTCCAAGAATTTTGGCATCTGTTCGATGAGAGTATTTTGTTATTTCCTTGTCACCTTGCGATAGAGGCAGCACTCTTCGAAAAAATAATGGTTTATCGCCTCATGACCATGTGTATTATACTCTATAATGGAATTAACTGACTTCCAAGAATAGTGATTATGTTGAAGTTGTGCTCTTGTTGAAATGAAAATCATGTTTTTGGGGACATAAGGAAATAAAAACTCCGCTCTCTTCTCACGATAAATAACGAAAAGGTTCTTGTATGAAGGCTTCCAAGAACTGTTTATTGCATTGAAACTATTGAGAGAACCTTATGAGATAGGAACTCTATTTAATTTTTCTTGATATTTTGAGTTCTACAGTTTGTATTGCTTTTGCCAAAGAACAGCTTTAATGAAAACTGGTACAGAAGATTCTCCGCGGAGAGCAATTAAACCGTTACCTTTCTTTGCTATGGTATAGATAGCAAGTTTTCCAATTTTAAGACTTTTTTTACCTTCAAAGAGATGGTCTTTAATTATTCCTTAGAATGCCATCGACGTTCACCATATTTATGGCAATCAATTCCGGTCTTTACTCTGTGAATCTACATCCGAGGGGTAAGATAACTAGTTATTAAAAACTTGACTACACAACGTTAAATATTCATGGGCATCTTCTTCGTTATCTACGTTTGAATCAATTACATTTCTACCTTATTTTCAATTTACCTTTAGTAATGCGTGTTGATTTTTTTGCGACTCAATTTTGAGTTTAATAAGAAAGGAGTTGGTTGTTAACATTGGAGAGTCTTTATGATATGAAATCATTCCCACTGGCTAGCAGAACTAAATTCAAAAACAGCTCTCAATAGTGATAACTAGGAATTAATTAAGGTAATCTTACGATAAATTAAGACTTAGCTTATGCAATTGTAAAGACCTACCAAGCAACTGAATAATTCTTACACAAAATGATCGAAAGGTACAATATTTATTTCCCTTCGCAACCTGTGGTGACGTAAAGTCTGCTTTCCTCTTTCATTCACATGACCTTTTTTACTGCAACCTTTTTTAAATCTACTAAATTTTCTCGGGCATCCTTAGTGAAAACTGTTCCCTACCGGGTTTTTCATCAATTAATAGTGAAGCTACAATGCTGTTAATATACCATGCCAACGAAAAAATTTTTCTCGTTATTAAATGAGTTTCAAAGCATTATTTATCCTTCATTTAGCATAGTCTTTGAGGGTAGTCTTGAGGCGAGTGTAGCTATTATCATAAGAGCTTTTTAGTGTGACAAAATGTATGATTAAATTATCCCGTATTTTCTTATAATGATTTTCTTACTATTTTATTTCTTCATTAAACAGATTTACCTATATTTTTTATCATTTTTCTCATTAATTTTTCTTAATTTTATGTATTTTGATTGATGCTTTTTATCTGCAAAAATCAGAAAGTATCAGAATTATCTTTACAATTTGGTGCTAGAATAGAATTCATTGGAATCTAGTCAATTTTCGGTAAATTAAATCTCGCATTGATGCATTTCAACTGCATTTTTGGATGCTAATAATCCTTGTTCATCATAGGAAATATTTATTCGGACTCAATTTCAATGTTTTCACTTGGCTATTTCAAAATAAGATTTTGCTCCTTTTCTTACAGAGACCAATTTGGAAAGTTAATTGCGATACTGCATTGTGTCTGCAAACATATTATTTTTAGGAGGTATTGTAAACATTTGGACCAATTCGGTCCGGCTTGAGAGGGTCCTTTTCAAACTAAATGTTAGTTTTACTTGATTTTACTCATTTCCTGGAGCAACTCGAACCTTTGATAAGTTATACTGCTGATTTTGAGATGCAAAAATAAAAGTTTTAAAGGTTGAAAGGTGAAATAAACGACTAAACAGTTAATTTAAAATTAAAGAGAGGAGAAATTTTTTCTACGCTTAGACCATATAATTCAAAATTCAAGCATAAATATTAAGTAACAGATAACTTTTCAACTAGTGTTTCATGGAGTACTAATAGGCATGTTATCTTAACCAGTTCTCCTGCATTACCTGTGCATAAAATTAAGCATTAAATAATTTTTCTCTTCATAATCATTGGTCTCAAATATTACGTTTCCAGTTTGAGTGACCTTGTAAACATTATTAAATAATTCCTTACTACATTATTAGTAAATTTATATATTATTTTTTTCCGAATAGGGGTTAAAATAAGAGTCAACGAATTTATCACTATTCGATCGATTAACGGTATCCCTTTTACTGGTAACGATTACTTTTTTATTACTTGCAATCGCTACTTTAGAAAGAAAAGTAATTCCTCTTATAATATACTCCTTAGCAACTTATAGTAGCGATTACTTTTAAGCAATCGTCTCGTTTAGCAATATTAGAACTACAATTGAACTGAATTTGTAAGTTTTATTTGTGTGAATGGTATTCCTAAGTGCTGGTTCCCCTAAAAATTACTTCGACTGAAAAGACTAAGAAACTGAAAGTAGAGGAATGGAGTTCCATCAAATCCGTATTCATGTGAAACATACACGTGGGGGCTGGTGGAAGAACGCTTCCCCTATGGGATTCAAGAAATCTGCTAGTGTATGCACCGCCGCGTCAGCAGTGAAAGTAAAAACGGAGGCGAATCTTAATGGGGACGGTTTTTATGCATGATGCGCTGTAAGCGCCTGGGAAAGGGTAGCGTCCATGATTGATGGGGAAGAAAGCAACCCTTCTTTTTAACCTCCTGGTATCGCGCCCCCACGCATTATCACGTGACCCACGGTGAAATTACGTCATCCCCGGGTTATGACTCGAACATCTTGTATGATTAAAAAAATAAAATAATACTGTCGGGAAGTAAAAAAAAAAGTTCCTGTTTTCAACCGCATGAAAGTCTTCCGGTTTTAATCTCAAGTTCGCGCGTGGCTGGGTTTTTGCGCGGGTTTGCCCAAATAAGAGGAAGGAATCTTGGTCGGAGGACACGTGATACATTCATGAAGAAGCTGGTGAAAGAATTTTTCGGATGCAGGGGGCGGCTGATCAAGGAAGAGTGGCAATCTGGCGAGGCGTGCGTTTCCACTTGAAAACCATCGAGATGAGTTGCGTGCGAATAAAAGATCCTCTCCTGAGCAAGGAGTGCATGAATGGGCCGAGGATATTATCTTCAAAAAGGCGGTGAAAAAGACTTTTTACGCTCAAAGTCTCTTTTGAAAACACTCTTATGCGCTTAAGTAAATGCCAAGAGAGCTCTATCGGTGATGAACTCGTACACTTGCAGCTGAGGTACAAAGAACGGAGATGATTAATTGAAGTTTTTAAACCAGCTTGTGCTGCATTACTACGGCAGCTCTTATTATCATTTAATCCCACTGTAAATGAGTCTAAATGCTTGAAGTTTTTTTAGCATTACTTTTGAAATCCTGCGACAGCCCAGGGAGCTTTAATTCGTTGGTACATGTTTCAAGCGAGCTTTCCATTAGAATTAGGCTAAAAAAAACTTCTCATCATTTCCCTGTGGGCCCCTATTTTCTTATCTCAAAAGTACCAATAACGGTAGTAGATAATAACTTTCTTCAAATAATAACGATGTAAAACTGAAAATAATCCCCTAGGACTCTTTAATGAGGAAGTGACTTGCATTTAATATGTTCACAAACCGCACAGTGTCTAAGTTTGGAATAAAATCTTGTTTATGCTATAAGGAGGTTATATATTGAAATGGGTTGTTGAAATCAGCATGGATGTACGAAGTTGAAGTAGTATGATAATCCTCTGTCATTATTTCTATTACTGATACTACCTTTGGAATATAATGGTAAAATGCTCTCAATGAAGCTTTTTCTTTTGCGTAAAAGTACCAATTTAATTAGATATTTTATTTGAGTAAAAAATATCCTCGTTACGTTTAAGTTGGAAATCATTGGTATCGTGGAAACTAAATTGAAATCTAACAAATAGTTACTTGACCTGTTGGATTATTCGTGACCAACTAGTGCTGAGAGAATTTAAGTGCGATCATGGAAAATCTTAAATTCATAATTTTTGCTATAGAGTTTGCTTTATTCTGAGTGAGTGCTATTATATACGAGGGTTAACTTAAAAGTAATGCTTCCAATTTTTTTCCACTGAATATGGCATTTATTTACATTTTTGGATACATTATTGGAAAGGTCATGACTACAGCTATTTATATTTGCTTTCTTTTTTCAATGTAGTCATCCGTAATGATATTATAATGTAATGTAATTTCTCGTACGCCGTTGGAAAAGGAGATTATTCACCGCTTTTTTCAACTGCGAATGCATACTTCAGCTTCCTCGTAGGATTTGCCAGCCAACTGACGGAAAAGGGAATTATATAGATATCATAATCGGCCATTATGAAAGGAAAGTAGCTTCGTTCTGCCTTTTTTGGGTGAAGGGATCTTATAATTTCGTATCGGGTTATATGAGAGCATTTTTGCAGCTTCAAATTTTAAAACTCGGCCACGTGGAAACTTTACTCCATTGTTTACGAGTAGTGAGAATTATTAAAAACTTTATTCACTTAACGAGGTGGTAGTTCTTGCTTTTTATGCTCACTGAAACCATCCCCTAAGAGTACTTACCTGTCTTTATTTTAGCGTGATTTCAACAAGTGTCAGGTGATTTTACGAATAAAAAAGGTAAACGGAAAACATAATCAGTAGGTAACGGTTAAATATAAAAGGTGACCACATCCATTTTTATATGTTTATATATGTATACACATGTGTAGGTTTGACTTTGGCTTCTTGGCGGGTGTCTATAACTAACGGTATGGGGGAATAATGACAATTAGAAGTGAAAAACTGTACTGTATTACCAGGATAAAGTAATTTCTCTAACTTAAGTAGGTATAGCTTATGTAGCCCCTTTCGCCATTAATTTTCACCTAGTTGTTTTTAGATTAATGTAAATATTTACTTAATTAAACTGTTAAATTAATGGCAGCTTTAGGTATTCATTGATAGTAGTCGTTCATGAGCAGTTATTCATCTTGATTATTGATCCAAAAAACCTAGTTGGTGCAAGCCATATATTTAAAATACACTTTGAAATTTAATACTCATTTACCATTATTTACATCATAATAACGCGCATAGCGTTAAATGAAAACTGCGGCAGAGAAACTTTTTAGATCTGTTCTAGAAAAACGTAAAAGCGGATTATTTTAATGATTCTCTCTTTGCCGCGCTTGGAAATTTGTCCGGAAGAGGAAACATGTATTCTATCGATAGGGACAAGATTTAAAGAAACAAGCGATCAAAAAAAATTAGCATGGATATGAAAAACATCTTTTTGTACAGTGAATCCATTAAAATAACTGTCAATTGATTAAAAAAAGTACTGTCCAAAGTTCAAGTAAGTGTTAGCGATATTTCAGCAGTTGATACTATGAAAAGGAATGCGGGTCATGCGGAAAAATATTTTTTTTAACATGCGCGGTAGTGTCGGAAATATGTGACACAGGAACACAAAATGGGGGTTAGGGAGTACAGGAGTAGGGTCTTCGTGTTGAGATTGTGTGGAGGGGATGGACAAGATGTAGCAAGTGGAGATTTATTTCTATGAGAGGGAGTGGTGTAACTATCTTTTTTCCTGCAGTGGTTGTAATACTTTAAGAAATACTTTAACCGTATTTTGCTCGCGAGTTAACCTGAGAGTTATATCGCAAAATATTCTCGCCATTTAGGTCGAAACTGACCCAGTTTTTTTTCATTTTCTTGCATCCCTATTCACTGTAGCATTTTTAAGTCGTCATACATCTTTTTCTTTATACTAGATTTATTTTTTGTGAAAATTTTATTTGAGAACTTTTATTTTTAATGTACCCTGGTTGCTACGAAATGATTCACAGAGAACGGTTCACAGTTACATAGAGGCCTTTTTTTTCTTATCGTTCAACCTTTTATTTTTACTTCTCCTCATTTCATGTTAAAACGCTTTCCTACAATGAGATACTATGTATTTTCTCTGAGCTAATCAAGCTTTTGATGCATGTAAATGTAATCCACCTAGTGTTGAATATATTTCTTTCATAACTTGTGATGCTTGAGTGAAATTGCTCTTTTTTTATTTTTATGCTTTGTGGAAGTTTTTTCTGCTGTACTTGCTGTTTTCTTTGCAATCAAATTTTTGTTATTATTTTAGTTACAGTTTTAATTTTCTCTAAGTATCCAAAGAGACATTTAATGCGCCAATGTGTGCCAAAAATATCTCATGGGGAAAGAAGTTAGGTTTAAAACAACCGTTTTTCGCCCTTGGTCCAGTTAACGAAGATTGCTTCAAATGAAATGGAAAGAGAAGATCACTGCATTAGTAGCCGAATATACATTATAAACCAAAGAGGCTTTCGCGTCAAGAGTTCAGAAACAATAATATGCAATCATATCATTGAAATCTTTAGACTGGTGGAATGTGATGTAAATGGTGTTGTGGATCCCGAGTGATTTCTATTTCTATTCAATTTTTAGGTATGGTGAAAATAGTCTCTTAGAACGTAAATTATGATTTTGGTTTCCTACGTCTAAATTATTATTTAGACATTACTCAGACGCAGTAAAATTTCATTGTAAGCAAATATATCTGGTTAAGGAGTGGAATACTGGAGGCAAAGACTATTGTGTCCTCAATTAGTTTTAACTGGAGAAAAGATCCACTTGACGCAAGCGGCGACGGCGCCTATAAAACGACGGGATTTCTTGCGAGACCAAAATAAAGTAAGAACCTTAGAAACTGAAGGGAGAAAGAGGGAAAAAAATATTTCCGCCTCTCTTGTCACTATTATTCCTTGCGACAATTGCCCTCAACGCCTCACTGGGTATCGCAGACCTTCGTACGGTTACGAGATAGTCCCCTCTCGCTACTATGGCGGTCATTCATTATGGCATTGAGATGGAGAAAACGGGAAATGAAACCTTGTCGTTAGTTCGGGACGATTGAGTTGGAGATCTTGGAGTAGGAAAAAAGCGAATAACCCTTATTTCCTGACTTAATGACGATAGTAGCCGTCTTGCCATTTCATTCTTGGGTGGGCATAAGGCCGGCCCGTATGTTTCCGGTTTGGGGAAAGCTCCGTTATCCTAGTCTCAAATTGATCGAAATGAAGTTCATATAAAATGAGCAATGGCGGTAAAAGCCTCTTAAAAAGTAAGTTCAATCCGTTAGATGTTAGATCATCCCACCAGTGGCATCGATATTGTCGAAAGTGTGGAGGTGAATGGTCTCGGAGTCCCTAAAAGGAAAGTGGTACGATATATCACTGTGGTGGGTGGGTTGGAACACGGGGAAATAAACATCTTAAAACATCTGGTGACAAGTGAAAGCAAATGTTAAATTAGGTTCCTAAGGGCTTTACTTTCACGTAGTCCTCATAATAGTAATCGGACTTTTGGCACGAAGAAACTCAATCGTGGGAATGATTTCCGTTATTTAAAAGTATTAAAATTTTTGGCACGTTAATATTAATATCATTTGTTATATTATGTGGCTAGGTAAACTTTTCCCGATAATGTAAATTAAAGACTGCGTCGTTGGAGGATAAGAATGCCGAGAAATTTGAAGGAAATAGACCTCTCTTATTTAACTTAGCAAAAAGTGAAAGTGAATATAATGAAACATGCGCCATTTTTTTTTCAAATTCAAACTTAGACGGACAAACTTAAATGTCTGGATGACATGTAGAATTTCCTTCTTATCTGAAATTATAGTTCATCCTTTGCTCGAAATTTTGCCCGTGATGGATTTTTCACTCGTATGGACATCTATTTTCACCCATCAAATTTTTATAACCCTCCAAAAATCATGAATTCATTACTTTTGAATGATATAGCGTTTTTTCAATGTCTTCCACCAAACATAAAGGATAAATTTATTTTATATCAAGCCATAGTGTTTATTTCATCATTAAAGTAGTATTTGGCATACCCTTTTCCCATTCCAACGACAATTTTGTCATTGACCCTAAAATCTTAATCCCTTTAATTTTCAATGCATCCATAAAAAAACTTAGATTGAATTCATTCTTGAAGATGTAATTCTATTAGTATTTGGAACACGTTTTTCCCATTCCAACGAAACTTTTTTCATTGGCCCTAAAATCTAACTGATTATAATAATAAATAATCGCTTTATATTCCAATTCATCCATTAAAAAATGTAGTGAATTCATTCTTGATACGCAATCGTTTTTTGCATGCATAGCATTGCGTTATTTTGAATAAACAGTCTCGCAATACTATTCATTCAATTCCTACTATTATCTTGAAGTTATTAATGACGTATTATTCTCTGCAATACACTATCAGAATTTGAGAACTAATGAGAGGTTGGTGCTGAGGTATGATAATTCTAATTTTTATAAGTTCCAGAGTTATAAGTATTAGAATAATAAATAAATTAGAATTGTAAATAAATATACTATATCCTGCAATTCGTTTTTCCAAGTGCAATCCTATCGTCTTCATAGCCGTACGCTAGTGTCGTTTGTGTGGCTTTTATCTCATACGATTCAACCAGCTGCAGTCATTAAACGATCTGAGAGACAAATGGAGGAGCTAAGAGTCAGAGGCAGGGATGTGTTCGTGCTTTAAAAGTCGAGGACTGTCTAGGCTGTGTCGCACCCCTTGCGTGTGTCGTCACTCACGCGGCAACTGTAGTGCTATTTGGGGGCCAATGTCCACATCCACGTCTTTAATAATTTGGTGACGTACCCTTGGGCGTCATTTCCTTCCCTACCTCTCCATAATGCCCGGACAGCCCCAGAGCTTTAGGCTCAGGCTACCAATGTGAAATGGGGCACGGGTTTCTTTACGCAAGGTCCACCTTGAGGTTGTTGTGATCCCCATGGTTACGTGTTTTCGGCTTCCAACGCCCAACTAATCCTCCTAGTATAACTTCATGTCTATGGAGTTTAATGTTTTATTAAATATAACCTGACAGTATTAGGAATTAAGGTACGATGAGGAAAAATGTGAAGAAAATTTCAGTTGACGTAACTCACTCCCGACGTTTTCTGACCACGAGAGAAAACCATATGAATAGCATTGGTTGAATTAGCGAAGAAAACAATTTTTTTGACACAATTTCAAGAAAATATAATCACTACGTTTAAAATTTGAATACGTTCGGAACAGCGTAAGAAGATATTTTAATTGTAATGCATTTTTCAATTCTCGAGGGTGCCTTATTTTGAGTTAGTATGAAATTTCACCTTGCTATCTAAAGTTTTGAATCACAAGTTTTAAATCGATGTCCTCTCCATTAGGAAGATAGAGATAGAAAATTAATTTTCTAAATTACCATTTCGAATAATTTTAGACTGCCTTAGCTTGATCTTCCTATGTATTTATCTCATTCCTTTTCATTTTTCACTTAAAAATTTCCTTACGTAGGTAGTCGAGTGAAGATAAGAACAAGATACCGTAAAATCATATCAAGCCTATCATTAATCAGGATCGGAAATAGCATTTATATGCCATACATTAGTAGGATGAAAATATTATTCATTATCGGATGATTTATCACTCACTTCGAGTGAAAAATAATACCCCAATATAAATCTTTAGAAATTGTGCTGCATTACCAAAATCAATCTTGAAAAAAATCTCTATTTATCGATAATTAACCACTTCTGAGGGATTCAAGAATTGAGAGTGTGGTTTCTAAATCTGGTGAAATTTTAATGTACCAAAAGAAATGTCTGTCGGTTTTCCAGGAAATTATTTTACTGCGGAATAGCTTCGTCACATTCTTTATTTTAGAGGATAACACGAATTATACCAAAGCATGTGCACGTCAAAATTATTTTGTTAAACATTCCCATGTTTTCTTTAGCTACGTTTTCGATCAGAGTAAGCCTTCGGTCTTTACCAGGGGTCATAATGAATGATGTCGCATGTAAGGCACAAATACGATGGTAATCCACCTGAAGAGGTAATGCTGTACGAGATATATCCCTGAAGCCAGAATAACCACATAGGGAGGCGACCCGATTACTCCCTTGGGGGCAGTGGTGTAAAAGGTGTCAAATGTAAGCCGTGTGTGAAGTTGCCCCCTTACTGTCAAATAACCCCCGGGGTGGGATGATGGGGTAGTGGTACTGTGCCCAAGCACCGTGAATCTTCAGTCATGTACATGCGTTGTAGAGGCAAAATATTAACCCAAACATCAGATGATCCCTTCCTAAGTGATTCCACCCGAAGGTTGGTTTGGTTAGGTTTGGGTGGAGCTCATCTTGGACTAAGCCAGAGACGTATAGTTTCACATATTCAGCGTGGGCCATTTTATTTCCAGGGGTGACATAAATCTTTCACGAATTTATTCTTTGGGTGTATCCGACGGATCAACTCGGGTTTAAACCCGAGGCCCTTAAAATCGGCTGCCGAACGCTGAACTCGTTTGTTAGCTTCGCTCCCCGAAAACATGTCTGTGGGTCCAGAATGCATCGTAACGCATGACTGAATGTTATTTATCAACGTAAGTTTCCGAGATAAAGTCCGTCCCTAACGAGAAGATCCACCGATAAAGTCATTAAATTATATTGGAAATAAAATAGGGTCGCTCTTTCAAATTAGCGGATTTTCAAATTAGCTTGGCCCACCTTCTCTAAGTGTAAATCAGACCAATTGGTGACACATTTATTCAATCACATCACAACCGCGCTTAAATCGTAACATCTATTTTAAGGGACTTAGGTTTTATGTCTCTCAATGAGCATAACTACCTCCAGCCCGGTTAATTTCAAGTAAAATTTGAGCTTTTCTCAACTAATGACTACCAATAGCCCACTGCGCATTAAAAAGGTATATTGGATCAGCGTTGGCGTTCTTTTTAGATTGGCGTTCTTTTTAGCCTTGTTAATTGATACTTATCGAAATTAAGCCTAATTAAGACCTGTCAATTGAAATAATTTCACCCACGCAGATTCAATCCTGAAATTAGG
Organism: Ischnura elegans; assembly: GCF_921293095.1. Lineage (NCBI taxonomy): Eukaryota > Metazoa > Arthropoda > Insecta > Odonata > Coenagrionidae > Ischnura > Ischnura elegans. The sequence continues at coordinate 100,395,211 of NC_060248.1, read as the reverse complement.
AAAGGTGAGAATAATTTTAAAGGTGCAGATTATAAGAAAGGTGGCTATACAGCTTACCCTTCACCTTTCTTAAAAATTGTATAAATTTCTCTTGTATAAATTTAATACATTTTGAGCGTAATTTTATGTGTATAATTTTACTGTATAAATTCAATAGTAAATTAATTGATCAGTATTATCATTTTATTCAACTCAATCAAAGAGTAATTATTTTACTGATTGCTGAAGATCAGTTGTACACTTGATATCTTTATTTGATTAAGGAAATCCGTTTACAATGGTAGCTACGGAAAGTGCCAATGATCTCTTGCCATGGAGATCACAAATCTTTACTACCATCAACCTTAGTATTATTCGCAGTTGTGTATAAGTCGATATCAAACGAAATTCTATTAAAGTATTAGATAAAAAGCATTGTCAAATTTACAGAATTTTCTTAATGATACGTAGTAAATCATCATTTTTATAGCCTTCTGTCATATTTTTCTCGTTCGTTATCTAATGTAAAATCATTTTGTTTTGTCAAGTACTATCCCAATAAGCATGTACTCTCCCAAACCGTCAAACTATAGCGTGTTACGACCTCATCTTTGAAATATAATTTTAATGACTCATTAGGTTAATAATACCCAAGGCAAGACATTTGTTACAAAATATGAGTTTAGCTTATCACATATATAATTTTTATGACTATTCTAACCACATTTTTCTTCTTAAATCAGTCTCAAGAACTTGAGCTTTTTATATTTAGTTATTCTTGCTCATGAAAAGTATCAACGCATATTTCTCGGTTGGCCACCCTGGTTGGACAGAAGCGTGCAAATTTTCGCGTGCACTTTTTCATTAGAGTATTTCTTTAAGGTTGTCTTCACCCGCGGTCCAAGGCTTCACCCGCGGCTCGAGCCAGGAACTACCGGGGACGGTCAGTAGCCAAACGTTTCTCCCGCCAGTCTACCTCACTTCATTGGATATCCTAAAATACTCAAGTCAGTCGACAGGGATCAACTTCCGCAACTGCGTATTTCTGATTCTCCTATTAGGTACTGCGACGAATTTATTATTCTAGGATTGATCATTGATGAAATTCTGTCTTGGTCATCCCATATAACTAAAATATGCAAAGCAGTGAATAAGTCATCATTTCCTCTAATTCTTTTCAGGCATATTATTCCTCTCTCCTAAGAGAAGCAATTAATTTATACTTTAACATTTCCCCATTTTGACTATGCCGATGTTGCCTTTCAAGGCATATCTCAGGTGCTGTCGACTAAACTTCATCGCTCCTTCAACGCCTGCATTAGGTTCATATTAAATTTAAAAAATCAGACCATACTACCAATTATATTAACAATCTCAACAGGTTAAAACCTAGTTCACGACGCCGGCTGCATATCCCTGGTCGTTTCTATCAAATTTTGCAAACAAATACACCACGGTACCTCAGAGAAGAATTTCAAACACTTAGTAGATTACACGACTCAAATACGAGGGGAAATGAAAATCTCACTATACCTCACCACTGGAATGTCAGATTCAATAAATCATTCATAGTTACAGTATGCCACGAATGGAGCAACATTGACTCACCGCTACGTAAAACATCATCACTCGCCTCCTTCAAAAGGGCACCACACATAAAACTTTTTCGAGATCTCCTCCGGCTTCATCTAACTCTCTTTTTTCTTTCCAGGTACTGGGTGTGACATTTCCTGGCAATTTCTTTTATTTTTAGATACCCAGGTTTACATTAGCTGTTTCTCAGTAGGTTTTCGCAGGTTATTCACGCCCCCTTTCTCGTGTGGGCGTTTTACTGCAGTGGGTTTTTTCCAATAAGGACGTTTTTTCCACGTTTGCTTACATATTTTTACTTTTAGTAAATGGTAACTTTTTTCACTTATAATTTTGTTTTTTGATTGAAAACGGAACTTCTTTGTCTCTTTATGTACTTTATCTGCATATAATTTCATGAGCAACTTGATTATATATTTATCTGCATAAATTTTATGTTTGACTAGGGGTTATATGGAAGATGGGACTTTCTAGTCCCAATCTCGCCCAATAAAGGCGTATTATTATTGATACTTCACATCCCTAACTTTGGGTTAAAATCACTGATTGTGAGTCATGTTTTTTTTATTTAATGAATACACATTGAGAGTGGCAGAATTGGAATAAACGTAAAGCAAGGCAATAAAAAAACTAGTTCTTCAAATAAACATCAAGCAGTGAAGTTAACAACGATGGCGACCAGGATTCATAAATGGCCAGGGTGCATAAAATATTTACCGTGTGACGTCAATAGTCAGGGTTGATTTTGGAACCAAATACCAGCATGCCGAAGCACCAGTGCAAAGGGACGTATCTGTTTTCTTAAATGATCATGAAGTCGGAATACATGTGTGTGGGCGCCTATTTGAGGGTAGGTTTCTCCAACGATGTGCACCTGCTTGCCGGGTTAGGTATGGACATATTTCGAGTTTATTTCTCAGGATTCACCTCTCACGAGTTTGTCGACTTGAGCGGGGTGTTTACTGCCCGCCTCCTGGCGTGAATCGCAGTCCTCAGCATGCATTCCCCCATTCGGATGGAAACTCACCCTCTGAGAAGAAGCGTTTGAGCATCCTTCGCGTGGGTGCGCCTACGTACCTATACGCCAATAACCTGCGAGCATTCTTCCAGGAACTGAGACGTTTGAGAGAAAAGGTTTTTTATTCGCTGGTTTATGATTTTGGAGATGGATGCTGAGAGAAATTCCGTTCCGCGAAGATAATATTATTGAAGCAATCTCCTCAGGAAATATGCCAATGAATTATTGAATACATAAATCACCAAATACAGTTGGTTCTGTTTTATTTTGCACTCGCGAAAACGGTAGCTGTTGCTATTACATTCATTGCTTAACGTAAATATACCTCGATAGTTATTTTCCGGAAAGTTATCGGAATATATCGATATATATAATCATTTAAACATATCGATAAAGAATATATCGATATGCTTAAATGATGGCTGGCAAAAAATTATTCGTGTGATTCTAAATGTTAAATGGCAAAATATTTTGAATATTGGAATAAATTTTTACTATTTGCATAAAATGTATTATGATAATAGTACCTTTATCGTCTTGTGCTGAATAAAAGTGAGGAATTGCAGAAATTTGGGTAATTGTTCGTTTTTTTTACCTTTGGAAAAATCAATGAGTAGTTTTTTTATATCTGCCTTTATTTGAAGAATCAACATTTTATCTTCTTCCTTGTACATCAATGTTTAATGAAATATGATTCAGTCATGTAGATAATTCCATCGTTGTTTGACGATGACTTATTTCTCTGATGCTCTTTTCTAAAATAAAATAAAACTTTTTTTCAGGACGCCTGTGCCTGTGACAGATACAGCTACCTGGTAGAACAAATCTATGAGCATCACCTTAAACGTAAGTGATTGCAACTCAAGTTATACACTGTGTGCAATAATTGAAATTTGATCTACTAATGCTGTCTTCATTCCTGTCTTCACTTTTTTGATCGCAAAAGGAAATCTCTACCACCCCGAGTAGGTTTCACTGATGAAATCCTGTAATGGTAATCTACGAATTATAAGTTCCAACTCAGTGAAGGCTTTTTTGTGTTTTAACTTACTGATACTCGAAATATTGCGCAGGCTACTTATTTAAATAAGCACATTTCAATGAGCCTTTCATAACTTCTTCGAAAAAAACTTACTCGCGTTTCTGCTGGCTCTGAATACAAATATTCGAAGTCTATTTTGAGCTATAAATATTAATTATAAGATCCAGTTTAAGGCCATATTCAGTTCATTCTATTATATTTTTTCTCTCGTGAGGATGTTAACTGTTGCTATTTATTTTAATTGTTAGCAATTTTTTAAATATTTTCTCATGGTGCGTTTAGACCATTAGTATAAAATATATTATTTTTTCCTCCTCTATTCTTCACCTTGTTTACTACATTTTATCCAAGTCCAAGTATATTTATCGTTGTTGTTTTCCGCAGTTCCCAGCTTTGCAGCTGTCTCCTGGGGGTTTTTCGTTTAGTAATGTTGCAGGCAGATTAGTTGATCACGTTTTGCAGATTAAAAGAGTCATGGCATAATAATACTGGACAGGGAATTAGGGGATAGGGATATGGGAAGGATTTGAGGGCACATTTAGGGAGGCGGTGTTTTGGTTTCAGCGGAGGTTCGTAGTCCCAAAGATTTTTTAACAGTGCATTATTTGTTTTATCAAACGTAAGGGCAAATTTTTCTATAGCAGATTTTAGTTTCGCTAGTAATACATTTTATAATATTTCTTGGAGTTTAGGTCAATGTAAAACAAAATATAGCCACGTTTCGATTTATTTTAAATCATCCTCAGGGCTATGAAAGAAAAAACATGAACAATATAAAATACAAAGATAACAACGATGTACAATATTTTTACATAAAAATGTTAAAAGGTGGCATAACACTGTGTGCTCTTGCTAGCCACAGCATAAGCAATGGCCATGTTTTTGATTTTGACAACGCCGAAATTTTAGATCATGAGGTTATATTGAAAAAAAGACTTTTCAAAGAAATGGTTCACATATCAAAAACAAAAAACAGTTGTAATAAAAAAACAGACATTGATAACCTCAGTAAAATTTATTTTTATTTAATCAATCAAAATTAATGGTAACTAGGTGTGGCAATACCTTAGTAACATAACATCAATAAATATATACAAAGTTAAGAGGTATGTCAAATTTTTTGTGTATTCTATTCTGTTCTTATATATATGTGTGGGTAAATTTTTACAAGAGGTACAATCCGGATTTCGCCTTCAAACCTTCCCTTTCCTGTAGTATTTTTGCCTCCTGATTAACGTGGTGACATTCATTCCTGGCGGAAATTAATAGTTTTCGAGATATTTTAACTTTTATGGATAGCGATTTTCGGGTTCTGCGCATGCGCGGCCATATTGGAATGGCGGTAAATGAGTTTCACGGAACATGTTTGAAATTGTAAACAAGAGAAAAATATCCCTAGTGATGGTCCAATACATAACAAAGTGGGAGGTAGAAGTGGATAAATCACTTTCTGGGCACATGTACGGGCTGGTCAACTAGAAAAAAATATCCTTCGAGCTGGTCCAGTTGGTAAAGTGGGTAAATCACTCTCTGGGCACATGTACGGGCTGGTCAACTAGAAAAAAATATCCTTCGAGCTGGTCCAGTTGGTAAAGTGGGTAAATCACTTTCCGGGCACATGTACGAGTTGGTCAACTAGAAAAAAATATCCTTCGAGCTGGTCCAGTTGGTAGGGTGGGAGGTAGAAGTGGGTAAAATGTGCTTACCTTCCAGTGCTTATGGTTGCCCAGATGTCCCAGGCAGGTCTTCCTCAGTGGGTAAACTTTAAATTTGGCGGCATGGTAATGTTTGCGCATGCGCAGAAGGTGAAGTGCGTAAAGTAAAGGAATTTTAGAGATTGGAGGCATAGTATACATTTCTGACGAACATCGATGACAGCGCCCCTATGCTGATATTTGGAATCAAAAAACAAATGAGTAACCACTAGCGGAAATATCCCTGTTAACATTTTTGATGAACATCTTCATGCCGGTATTATTCACCTTTTTCATTATTTCGTGAATAGAATGTGTCTCTAAATCATTAAGTGGTTTTGTTTTGATGTCATCTAACTGTGTGCAATCATGTTTGAGGAATATATTGGTGTAAACATTCGATGTGAACTTGGGGTAACATTTCTGATGAACATTTTGATTGTGAGACATTTATCTGTATTTTCATCATTTTATTCATAAAAATTAATAGTGAATAATAAATAGGTAAACATATCATGTAATTATACAACTAGAACGCTTATTTGATGCAAATTAAAGCATTGGGAGTGATTTTGGCTTCAGAACGTTTCGGTTAACATTTTTGATGAACATCTTCATGCCGGTATTTTTTACGTTTTTCATTATTTCGTGAATAGAATGTGTGTCAAAATCATTAAGTGGTTTTGTTTTGATGTCATCTAACTGTGTGCAATCATGTTTGAGGAATATATTGGTGTAAATATTCGATGTGAACTTGGGGTAACATTTCTGATGAACATTTTGATTGTGAGACATTTATCTGTATTTTCATCATTTTATTCATAAAAATTAATAGTGAATAATAAATAGGTAAACATATCATGTAATTATACAACTAGAACGCTTATTTGATGCAAATTAAAGCATTGGGAGTGATTTTGGCTTCAGAACGTTTCGGTTAACATTTTTGATGAACATCTTCATGCCGGTATTTTTTACGTTTTACATTCTTTTGTGAATAGAATGTGTCTCTAAATCATTAAGTGGTTTTGTTTTGATGTCATCTTACTATGGGAAATCATGTTTGAGGAATGTATCAGTGTAAATATTCGATGTGAACTTGGGGTAACATTTCTGATGAACATTTTGCTTACGAGGCATTTATCCCTATTTTCATCATTGTGGGGTAAAAATTCAATAGTGAATAATAAAAAGGTAAACTTTTCTTGTTATATTTCAACTAGAACGCTGATTTGATGTAAATTAAAGCAATGGGAGTTATTTTGGTTTCATAACGTTTGGGTTAACATTTTTGATGAACATCTTAATCCCGTTATTAATTGGCCTTTTACATTATTTCGTGAATAGTATTTGTCTCTAAATCATTAAGTGGTTATGTTTTGATGTCATCTAACTATGGGCATTAATGTTTGAGGAATATATCAGTGTAAACATTCGATGTGAACTTGGGGTAACATTTCTGATGAACATTTTGCTTACGAGTCATTTATCTCTATTTTCATCGTTGTGGAGTAAAAATTCAATAGTGAATTATAAATAGGTAAACATATCGTGTTATTATACAACCAGAACGCTGATTTGATGTAAATTAAAGCAATGGGAGTTACTTTGGTTTCATAAAGTTTGGGTTAACATTTTTGGTGTACATCTAAATGTCGGTATTAATAGGCCTTTTACATAATTTAATGACTAGAATATGTCTCAAAATGATAACATTTCTGATGAACATTTTGCTTACGAGTCATTTATCTCTATTTTCATCGTTGTGGAGTAAAAATTCAATAGTGAATAATAAATAGGTAAACATTTCTTCTTATATTACAACTAGAACGCTGATTTGATATAAATTAAAGCAATGGGAGTTACTTTGGTTTCATAAAGTTTGGGTTAACATTTTTGATGAACATCTTAATGCCGGTATTTTTGACTTTTTACATTATTTCGTGAATAGTATTTGTCTCTAAATCATTAAGTGGTTATGTTTTGATGTCATCTAACTATGGGCAATAATGTTTGAGGAATATATCAGTGTAAATATTCGATGTGAACTTGGGGTAACATTTCTGATGAACAATTTTCTTATGCGGCATTTATCCTTATTTTCATCGTTGTGGAGTAAAAATTCAATAGAGAATAATAAATAGGTAAACATATCTTGTTATTATACGACCAGAACGTTTATTTGAGGCAAAGTAAAGCAATGGGAGTTATTTTGGTTTCAGAAAGTTTGGGTTAACATTTTTGGTATACATCTTCATGTCGGTATTTATTGGCATTTTACATCATTTAATGACGAGAATGTGTCTCGTAATGATAAAGTGGCTTGGTTTTGATGTCATCTAACTATGGGCAAACGTGTTTGAGGAATATATGAGCGTAAATATTTTATGTGAACTTGGGGTAACATTTCTGATGAACATTTTGCTTACTAGGCATTAATCTCTATTTTCATCATTGTGGGGTAAAAATTCAATAGTGAATAATAAATAGGTAAGCATTTCTCCTTATATTACTACTAGAACGCTGATTTGATATAAATTAAAGCAATGGGACCTATTGTGGTTTCATAAAGTTTGGGTTAATATTTTTGGTGTACATCCTCATGTCGGTATTAACTGGCCTTTTACATTATTTGGTGACTATAATACGTCTCAAAATGATAAAGTGGTTTGGTTTTGATGTCATCTAACTATGGGCAATAATGTTTGAGGAATGTATCAGTGTAAATATTCGATGTGAACTTTGGGAAACATTTCTGATGAACAATTTTCTTATGCTGCATTTATCTGTATTTTCATAATTATGGGGTAAAAATTCAATAGTGAATAATAAACCGGTAAACATTTATTGTTATATCACAAGTAGAATGCTTGTTTGATGCAAACCTAAGCACTTGGAGGTATTTTGGTTTCAGAACGTTTTGGTTAACATTTTTTGTGAACATTTCATTTCGGTATTTATTGACTTTTTACATTATTTCGTGACTAGATTGTCTCAAAATCATGAAGTGGTATGGTTTTTATATCATCTGACAATGTGTAAACATGGTTGAGGAATCAGTTTAAATATTCAATGTGAACTTGGCGTAACATCCCTGATGAACATTTTGCTCACGAGGCATTTATCTTTATTTTCATCTTTGTAAGATAAATTTCAATTGATAATAATGCATAGGTATACATTTCTTGTTATATTATCAGTGGAACACTTATTTGAAGCAAAGCTAATGTTTTAATCTCTTGCTCTCCAAAACTTTGGCAGAAAATAACGACAAATACAACTAATATATGTAAAATAAGCTTTTAGATCTGTAATGAAAATTGTTAACCTGTATATTTATGATAATAAATCTGAACCAGTAAATAATTCTTTCTGTTTATCATTTATACTAATGCAACTTTTTTTAAATAGTTCAGTACCTTTTCAATAATGGATACACATTTGAGATATCAAGGATCTCATACCAATGTAAATTATTCAATTGCAGATCTGTCCATGTTGGCATTCAGGAAAGGGTAACTGAGAATATTTTTTGTAATCTTTACAATGCCTTCATATGAAACCAAGGGACTCTAATATTTATTTGCTTACAGTTGAATCAATATCTGTATCTAATGTTAGTTTGTAGTCCAACAGTACACCTTGGATCTGTTTTTAGTGTACCCTTTGTAATATGTTTTCAGATAATTAGTATATTAAAAAAAAAGGGAGTTTCTATTTACAAAAGGTAAGTACACTACATTTAATGATGCTTATCTGCAATAAATTATTTTTGTACTACAAAGTAGAAAGATAATCTAACCGTTGCTGAAGGCCAATGACATCATGTAGTATTACTGCTGACACTGCACTATGTGAATCAATGGAATAGAAGATTTTCAAGTTAACAGCGGAGATGGAGTGCTTTCTCAGATTTAAGGCCATTCTCCATTAATGGACTCTATGGAAAATCCATGATAATTATCATTCACAAACAGTAATAAAGGAAGTGGTCCCAGGTGGGAGCCCTGTGGAACAGTAGATGTTGCATAAAATTGTGATGGTTCTGCATTCTGGAATTTATTTGCGAGTTCTCTCTTTCACTTATAGCATGGGACCAGATATTCCATTGGCTTTCAGTTTTGCTGCTGATAGAAGTATGATAATCTTTATTGAATGCATTTGGAAAAATCACAATACACTCTACCTGAAAATGATCAGTGAGATCTGTAGCTACAAAGAGCTGAAAAAGCAAAAAGGTTTGTACCTAGTAGTTGAAATACCGCACCTAAATCCTTGCCCTTAATCATGATTACTGCAGTAATCAGGTTTTCAAACACTTTGGCAAAAACTGACTGAATAATCATGGTCTATAATCACTAAAGACTGTTTTACATGGGGCACGTAATTGTGCAGGTTAGAACTGCATTAATTTTCAATATGGCATAAAATTGCGAGAATGTGAGCTTGGTATTAGAAGAGGGGCTATTTTGTCATCTCGTGTCCATGCCTTCTCGAATGCGACCTAGGAATTCTCTGCTTTACAGGACACAATTTTGACTGTGCCTTTGTACATAAGTTTGATTGTGCAGTGACTTGCCACTTTTTCATATCTTTAACAGTGTTAACCTTTTTACACATAGGTATCACAATTGCTTTTTTGGCGGAGCTAGGAATTGTACCAGTATCTAGACTTGTTAAAGATAATATGGAGAGCTATTTATCCCCAAAACTCCTCCTTGCTGCACCTGTCCTAGCTACACCCCTGGTAACATGAGGCCAAAAGAATTACCCAATGGTCTAATGATTACCTATTAATATCTCTTGATGAGGTGATTGAATTTCATGTACTCAGTCCGATCACCATTTGTTTAAGGTTTATCAGTAAATTTTATTTTGAGTGATCAAAATTTTGAGAGCAGGGAAGAATCATTTAGGATTATTACTCTTACTCAAGAAATTTACAGGAGTGAAAATGTACACAGCATCTTAAGTACTGCATAAAAACTATTCACAGCATCATATAGCGATTTTGGTTTCATAAAATCTCATTGTCGGACCAGTTAATATAACTGAAATAATAATTCAAACCAATAAAATCAGTTTTGAAAGTCATACAGCAGTGTGATAAATACCACAGCCTTAATGGCAAATATTTTCCTCATACACTGACATCCTTGATAGAATACTGTGTTTCCATGTGCTTTTAAGAGTTCCAGTCTTTTTCTGGGCAAACCTTTATTTTTATTGTTAGTACAGCACACTCCCGATTATCCGCCTACGGTTTCTCTGGGTAGCGGATTATCCATGCATTATTGTCACTCTTGCTCATTTTTTTATGCTATAAATTAAAAATAAAATCGGACGCAAAATCATCGCAATTACTGCATTATGGCGAGGATACTCCGGGATTATTATTTCCGCTAGAATCCCCTATTTAAAACGGAAGCGATCGCGCGCTAGCTGCATCGACGGGACCACCGTGTTCCTATTTTCCAAGCCTCGCAATGAACGACCGTGCTCCGTGATCACGGGTACTCCTTTACCGACCTTGGGATACAAGTCCCGCAGCAGTTGCAACCTGGGAAACTTGTGCGAGACGCAACTAACATAAGTGGCGTGGTGCCTGAAAGTAGTTTCCGACGTCGAGTAATGGTTTTGAAGCATTCGTTCAAACCACTTTACTGCATCCGTGATCACACAGCCACGGATGTGTGGTTTTCGAAACCAGGCCTTATATAGAGCATTAATAATGCAAGCACAACAATCTTATCGCCGCTAAAAAGATCGCGAACTGGCGAAGAAAGCTCTCATTGAGTCCGGGAAGAACTCTTAAATAACAGAATACCTGCATACATAATATTATATTGTTCTTTTACGTAAATTATTAACATTACCAGACATTTCAGTAAACTTTTGGGTTATCCGTGTTTTCCGATTATTCGTGCCGTCTCTCCCCATCATTAGCCCGGATAATCGGGAGTGTACTATACATGAAGTCATTTTCTTTTTATGCATGGGCTAATAATTCTCATGTACTGACAAAACTAGCTAGTGGTGCTCATTTAAATACAATGGGTCGCAAAGAGATAAATATGGATTAATTTATTATGAAACATCTGTTTTACTGTTTTATAGCATGTTAAAATAGAATTGTTTCTTAAGCAATTTTTCGTAATAAGCATTCGAGATATTAGTAATGGTCCAAGTCTGACCTGAATGGAAAGAGCACTAGAGAGCTCTGCTAATGTTATATGCACAGGAAGAACTGAAACCCTGAAATACATTTACTCTATCATGTAACTTTCCACGTAAACATGAAACCCAAACACCTTACTTCTTCTTGGTGTTCTACTCATCTAAATAAACAAGAACAGATACCTACCGATATAATATCCTAGAAGCAGGAAAAATTCAGCTACAGTAGACTCTCGTTATTACGAATTTCAACGGCCCGATAGTCCGGAGGTTCGTAATAACGAAGTTCGTATGAACGTTTCTTTTGGGAATCGTCAGAAAAAACCGTATGTGATAAATGCGATTAAATTACGCGGAAATATATATAAACAGGAAAAATCTTTTCAGTTTCGGCATGCGGCATGACGTAATCGAGGTTTGATATCCTCCCGAGTACAGTAATTCCGATTTGCGAACTAGATGCGTTCCAAGACCTTGCTCTTAAGTTGATAAACCTACCACCGAGAGTTGTCCGATGACATGCAGAATAGTCTACGTCGGGGCAGCGTTGCCAGGTGAGAAAGTGAAACGGCTACAAGGGTCTCCGTGAAGAATGGAGACGGAAAGGACGAGTGTGAAGGACCCAGTGGAAGAATTACTTGTTTTGGAGATTCGAAGGAAGGGCATGTTTTTTGGATCAGGCTTATTTCGCTGCTCTGTATGCATTTGACAACGTTGTACGACTAGGCATGTGTGAGGTGCGTTTGGGGGACAGCGATTGGCTGCAAACCGTGCTGGCGAAGGGTTATCCGCACCTCCTATTGTGCCATCATCGGACCGGTGGTACTGTATGCAAGGCATCGAGGAGTACGGTTATCATGCAGAATCCAACACTTCACGTGCGCTTACGATTGTGACGAATTGATCTAGCTGGGCGTGCAACGCAGCCGGAGCCGAAAACAATCGCTCTCCGCGGCAAGGAACAACGGGCAAAACGCTGAACAGTTTCTTACTTCACACCGGAATGAATGATACTTTGTTCAGATTATGCCCAGAGTACGATTTCCTCTACGCCGCACGGCGTAACAACGGCGAAGTCAAAAGGCGCCAAATTCGAAATTTTTGAATGCTGCCATCTCTGCAAGTTCGTAAATCGAATGTGCGTAGGAAGAGAACTAACTGTACATAAAATTACGAGCTGTGAGTCTGTCACCATGATTCCCAAGGAATGAAGCTTGTTTTATGAAGTTGCGCGAATGGTGAAGAAATAACCATAAATGACGCTCTCGGTCACAGTACATGAGGACAACTTAAACGTGGCGTGATTATTAAAACTTATAGTAGTGAATATCCATCTAAATGCCATAGCTTACGCGTGGAACTTCGTAGTAAAGTTCATTTTGTAACCGCCAGGACCGGGACTGAGGTTCATAATTTCGTAAAAACGAAACTTTTGTAATAACGTTTCTTTTCCTACAGCTTGGATAGACCTTTTCGTCAGAACCAACGATTTGCTTCGAAAAAACGAGAACTTCTTAATAACGTTGTTCGTATTAACGAGGGTCTATTGTTATATACCAGTTTTCCAACCACAATTGTATTCCATACAAGGAATTTATAGAAAAACTTATTCTTCTATGTATAGAAAATTCAGTAAAATGGTAAAAAAAAGCTCATATTGATGACTTCCTATGATCAATTGAGTAAGTTGAAGTTATAGTTATCAAGTAAGAGTAATAAATGGGCTACGTGCTTTAGACATTTTCCTCATGCCAACTCTAATACCAATATATATGTTTGTGGAAACATTTCACCACATTCTGAAAACCCATTACCTTAACTGGAATGTTGAGAGGAGATTAGATGATCTTGTAACAATTATTTTCAGAATGCAAAAAACAGCGTACCTGTCTCTAAAGTACAATAGGATGATTGAATAGCCACCTCTTGGATTTGCAAACGTAAATTGTTTACGCCATTACAAAGGCATCAAAATCCCTGATGAAAATATAATGGTAGTGACTAAAGGCTATAGTGTTGGAATGTTAGAGCCCAGTCTGATCCTTTAGTCTTTGTGCTTTGTCAAGTTGGCCAATGGTGATTGTAGCCTTCCAGAGTTGTGCTTCGTAAAATGCTGTAGGTTATCTTGTGCGGGTCTTTGTTCACACATATGCAGTGACAAACATTCAATATGAATGCACGTTCATAAAGTTCACTCTTTTCAAGTTCGAAATCATCATACTTCATGTGCCCCTGCCTTTGAAGCTGAAAGTACAGCGAAATTGGACCTTTGCTCATCATCATTTTCCAATAATGATCAATCTAAAGAACAGTAACTCCATTCTATAGAAATGAGTTTGAAGCAAATAACATCATTAATCAATCAAAAAAAGTCAGAGCCTCTCCTTCTCCATGTTCTTAACACTTTAAAATTACTGCTCGAGGAATGGGATGCAATTGAGCATACCACAGAACCTCCTAAACTACAGCATGCAAGAGTACCCCCTAACTCTAAACTAACAACTCAGTACAGGTTGCACCAAACCTCAAAGGATCACAAACCCACCAAGCACTACTTCCAGAGGCCTAGCCGAGAACAACAAGAGTCCATTAAAGAGTCATTAATAAATAATGAGTGTTGCTCTTTCACAGATCAAATTTCTTCTAACAGTATTCTTCTGAAAACTGTTTGCAGGAGTGGCCATTATACAGTCAATTCTGTGCATCTAAATCACTTGATTATTTTATAAGTCATTTAGAAGTTGAGCAATTAGCCTGTGTATCACCAGATTTTCAAAGAGGCTGGCTGTATGATACTGTAATCGCAGTTTTTCTAACAATTGTAAGCTTATCTATATCTACGGCTAGAATTATAGATCCTGCAGTTTGTAGTTAGCAATATGAAATTAAAGAAGGTATTATGTATCTCTTTTTCAGAAAATTACCTTCACAGATGTAACTAAGCTAATTATTCCATTTCATCCATTGAATTCACATAGGCTTCTCCTATAGTAGTTAGGCTTAATGAAAAAGAAATTGATTTTTATGACCCTTACAGTGATAGCATTAAGCATCTGTATAAATACAATATTGCTCGGTGGGTTATATTCCATGCTCATAAATGTGGTGGTCAGATTGCAGACTGGAAGACATTTCACCCAAAACATCTGTTGCAAATTGATGGCCTTAACTGTGGGGTTTACATATCAAGGTTTGCTGAGCAAGATCTGAAAGGACAACCAGTCGATCATCCTTACGATCCCATTGCCTACAGGAAGTTAATGTTCAACATAATCACTGGGAGAAGCCACTGAAAACCATGCTTGCAGGCTACCCAATTGCCAGAGGTTAAAGGAATATTTGTGTCTTCAATAGCTGCACCTTTTCATTCTTCTTTCCTATTTCATTTTCCTGTGTGCCTTAAATATTTTGCATGACATTTTTTCAGATCTTGAGACGACTTGCATCACATGCATCTTCTACTTACTTCTTCCTACTATCTTTTCAAATTTGATGGAGCATACTTCCTAGTTCAGAAATATAGCATTTGTATCATTTTATGTGCTAGTCATATTTTATTTTTTGTATTGGAAGGTATGCCAAGATAGACAATTTTTATTTGATTATTCTAGTCATTGCCATGCATAACACCTTAAGTCTTCCACAAGGTCATGACTTTTATTTAGCTTTATCTATAAGGAAGTGCTAAGGTGCTTTCTATAAAACTGCAATATTTTAAGTCCTGACATTTGATGTCTTGTACATTACAGCTTGCTAAGAGAGAAAATTTTTGTCCAGTCGTTCTGTAAACAGCATGATAAGAAATGAATATGTCAAGCAGAGTTGCATAGCCATTTCTAATCATATGCAGCATGTCTATAACCATTCAATAACAACTGGCTCTTATATATCCTTGATAAATAATGTACATATATTTCTATTTTCCCAAGTCTTGAAGGCTCAACATGTTAAGAGAATGGGCAAAGAATTTATTTATCTTCAGTTAAGAAGGATTTGGTGCTTTCCCGGCGAATGCTGATGATGAAATCTTCACGGGAAATCAGCCGGGTAATGATGGTCATCTTCGGTTACATTATTTTTTACGTGAGAGCTACACCTATATTGTAAATATGTAGATAAGCAGTTTACATGTCCCTTTCCAAGGACTACTACCTTGTCATGGAGGAAGGGCTTGTGTGTTCCGTGAAATCTGCACAATATTGGCAATGATAAATTTTTCTCATTGTCATGTAAATTCACACTAATAATTTACAAGGGTAGGAACCAGACTAAAGGTAGTCAAATCCAGATAAAATCAGCAAAGGTGATATCAAAAGCAGTCTTATCAACAGTACCAAAATGGATAGCTGTGGAGTGTTACTTTCATGTACTTAATATTTAAGCTACAAATAGATATTTTTCTGAAAATAGGCTATGTATTTTTGGAAAGTGTCTCTGAAAATAATTTTTTGAAATGAAAATTGTTCTGTGAAAGTATTCTTGCCTCATTTCAATGCCAAAAGAAAAACAGCTAATTTTCTTTTTAACTAAAAATTTCTTTGTCAGCAAAAACATAAGTCCATCACCTGGCCCGGATGATTGATGTCAGTCCCCTTATGTTAATATTATAAAAAATGTTTACCTGTTTATTAGTCACTATTGAATTTTTACCCCATAATTATGAAAATACAGATAAATGCCACATAAGAAAATTGTTCATCAGAAATGTTACCCCATGTTCACATCGAATATTTACACTGATACATTCCTCAAACATTATTGCCCATAGTTAGATGACATCAAAACCAAACCACTTTATCATTTTGAGACGTATTCTAGTCACCAAATAATGTAAAAGGCCAATTAATAACGGGATTAAGATGTTCATCAAAAATGTTAACCCAAACGTTATGAAACCAAAATAACTCCCATTGCTTTAATTTACATCAAATCAGCGTTCTAGTTGAAATATAACAAGAAAAGTTTACCTTTTTATTATTCACTATTGAATTTTTACCCCACAATGATGAAAATAGGGATAAATGCCTCGTAAGCAAAATGTTCATCAGAAATGTTACCCCAAGTTCACATAGAATATTTACACTGATACATTCCTCAAAAAAGATTTCCCATTGTAAGATGACATCAAAACCAAACCACTTTATCATTTTGAGACATATTCTAGCCATTAAATTATGTAAAAGGCCTATTAATACCGACATTTAGATGTACACCAAAAATGTTAACCCAAACTTTATGAAACCAAAGTAACTCCCATTGCTTTAATTTACATCAAATCAGCGTTCTGGTTGTATAATAACACGATATGTTTACCTATTTATTATTCACTATTGAATTTTTACTCCACAACGATGAAAATAGAGATAAATGACTCGTAAGCAAAATGTTCATCAGAAATGTTACCCCAAGTTCACATCGAATGTTTACACTGATATATTCCTCAAACATTAATGCCCATAGTTAGATGACATTAAAACATAACCACTTAATGATTTAGAGACAAATACTATTCACGAAATAATGTAAAAGGCCAATTAATAACGGGATTAAGATGTTCATCAAAAATGTTAACCCAAACGTTATGAAACCAAAATAACTCCCATTGCTTTAATTTACATCAAATCAGCGTTCTAGTTGAAATATAACAAGAAAAGTTTACCTTTTTATTATTCGCTATTGAATTTTTACCCCACAATGATGAAAATAGGGATAAATGCCTCGTAAGCAAAATGTTCATCAGAAATGTTACCCCAAGTTCACATCGAATATTTACACTGATACATTCCTCTAACATGATTTCCCATAGTAAGATGACATCAAAACAAAACCACTTTATCATTTTAGACATATTCTAGTCATTAAATTATGTAAAAGGCCTATTAATACCGACATTTAGATGTACACCAAAAATGTTAACCCAAACTTTATGAAACCAAAGTAACTCACATTGCTTTAATTTACATCAAATCAGCGTTATGGTTGTATAATAACACGATATGTTTACCTATTCATTATTCACTATTGAATTTTTCCTCCACAACGATGAAAATAGAGATAAATGCCTCGTAAGCAAAATGTTCATCAGAAATGTTACCCCAAGTTCACATCGAATGTTTACACTGATATATTCCTCAAACATTAATGCCCATAGTTAGATGACATCAAAACATAACCACTTAATGATTTAGAGACAAATACTATTCACGAAATAATGTAAAAGGCCAATTAATAACGGGATTAAGATGTTCATCAAAAATGTTAACCCAAACGTTATGAAACCAAAATAACTCCCATTGCTTTAATTTACATCAAATCAGCGTTCTAGTTGAAATATAACAAGAAAAGTTTACCTTTTTATTATTCACTATTGAATTTTTACCCCACAATGATGAAAATAGGGATAAATGCCTCGTAAGCAAAATGTTCATCAGAAATGTTACCCCAAGTTCACATCGAATATTTACACTGATACATTCCTCTAACATGATTTCCCATAGTAAGATGACATCAAAACAAAACCACTTTATCATTTTGAGACATATTCTAGTCATTAAATTATGTAAAAGGCCTATTAATACCGGCATTAAGATGTTCACCAAAAATGTTAACCCAAACGTTATGAAACCAAAATCACTCCCGGGGCCTAATTGTGCATCAAATAATAATATAATAACGGTTTCCAATTGATTTGTACTTTTCTATGCGCCTCGAGCCTTAAAATTCGCCTTTGTTTACATTTTCAAATAATATTCCGCTTTCGGCCATCTTGAATTTAGATGTACGTCCACATGTATACCAAACCTCCATTCGGAACGATTCAAAGTAAAGGGTGAGTAAGTGAAGATCGTAAATGGCGGCGCATGCGCAGAACCCGAAAATCGCTATCCATAAAAGTTAAAATATCTCGAAAACTATTTATTTCCGCCAGGAATGAATGTCACCACGTTAATCAGGAGGCAAAAATACTACAGGAAAGTGAAGGTTTGAAGGCGAAATCCGGATTGTACCTCTTGTAAAATAATACCTATGTGTGTATTAACATTCGTAACATTTTTATGTAAAGATATTGTATATCGTTGTCATCTTTGTATTTTATATTGTTCATGTTTTTTCTTTCATAGCTCTGAGGATGATTTAAAATAAATCGAAACGTTGGCTATAACTTGTTTTATATTGACCTAAACTCCAAGAAATATTATAAAATATAAAATATATTGTGGCTATGCTACATTTTTCTTTTGGCTGTGGATAAAAGTAGAAAATTGCAAAACATTGTGTGAATATTTGTTTTTTGACTTTTGGAAAATTAATTTTGGAATGAAGCGTTCTTATTTCAAACCTTATTCTACGTCGTTAGGCTTCATAAAATTTGTGCTCGTGTGCCCTAAAAATACTGGGGAAAAAATATATCGATGTATCGTATTTGCAATGCCCTGGGACGATGAAGGTCGCGCTTTGCGAGGCTTTGGTCCGGGGTAGGTGTGTTCTAGCGGCTGGATAGGGGGATGGTGGGAATTGCGGGGAAGATATGGGGAAAGAAGCGAGAAACGCTTCGCGATCCTCGTTTTTTTCTTTCAGACTTAAAACTGGGGAGGGCCATGTGGTTCCTTTTCAAGAGTTGAAAACCCCATCGTCGCCAAAAAAAAAGAGAAGCAGCGAAAAGGGAAACAGTAAAAGCCGGGGGATGAAACGAGACACTCGAGAGTACGGCGCTGCGAAACAACAGTAGCGCCGGGAGGAAAAGGGTGGGAGAAAAAATAACTAGAAAGTACGAAATAAAACAAAAGTGAGTTATCAGGACGACGGCGGAGGCGTGTTGCATGCTTACGCGAGGTGTAAAAGACTTTGCGCTTTCTCTTGCACGTGTGGGTGTGGAAAACATCTGTGTGCATAACACGTCCACACACATACAGACATATACACATATATCTCCACTGTGCGGGACTTGCTTTCTGCGATAAATATATATTCCTCGCCTCCTGTTGCCCTCCTTTACACCCCTCCTCCAAATTTTATTCCTTTTCACGTCTCTCGGCTCTTTTGTCTCGCTGTACTGGTTTGTGTTGCAGCAGGATGTGGCACTCTCCGGCTCAGACAATAAAAGTAAACGGGGAGGTGCAAGAGGGGAGCGGGCGGAAAAAACCTTAGACGGCACGCCGGAGAAAGGAAGGAAGAGGTTAGCCGGGGTGAGATATAATCAACATATTTAAAAAAAAGGTGTATAAAATGAAGGAGCTGACTTGACAGCGTTTTGCTTCGCGTGAGCGAGAATGCGGTTTGCCCTCCTGAGCACATTTATGTAATGAAAAACGTCTTCTTGGTCGTCTGGTGGAGTCTCTGGTGGTAGACATGAAAGCCGACTGTAAAAATTTGATGGCGGTGGCGTCCGAGGGGTATTATTCGCGGCGTGCGTCGCGAGCCGGCGTCCACTGGTATGGTCTCTGCATCGCGAATTGCTCACCAAAGATTAAAATTAATAACTTCAGTATTATGGATGGCAATACTAAGGTAAATAATTAATAGTGTGCCTTCTAGTACTGAGTGCATACTGAGATATTCACGATCTAATTTTCAGCTGAATCAGCGTCAGCGCCGCGGCTTGAACTAGTTTCCTGTGCCGGGGGCGGGAAAATATATTTGGATGGTTACAGCGTAGGCATTGGTGTTGGAGAGTTAATGAGAGACTAGCAGAGCCCATTTTTGTACTCTGTACCCAGATTGACCTTAATGGGCAAACGTTGGTTACCTTGTTGCTTGTCATGGCCCAATCATGAGAATCATGGCCCATTCGGGAGAATCATGGGCCAATTGCGAGAAATGGTCACAATGGGTATTGGGGAAATGGAATTAATTTTGGCATCCCAAAGCCTGGCTCGCCAGTGCTAGGGTTTTGCAAAGGAGAACCACGGCAGGGGGATACAGGAATTAATCTTGCCAATGTATGTCTCCCGCTTTGCAGGCAGGCTGTTTTTGGACGTTTTTTTCCGTATCTTTGCGCAATGTCGAGCTGGGACCAAGTCTAAAATACGCGTGTGTGTTAATGTGTTAGACGCAGAGGTTCTGCGTCTAACACACTAATCTACATCCCTGTAGCACTTTTTACATCTGAGAAAGACCCTAGAGTGTGACTGCACAAAAGGCAGACAGACTGACACGCAACAAACTTAATTTATATAGTAGAGTTGTAGATGTAAGTAATTAGAATAGGATCTAGCCAAGGAATATATTAGCCAATTTGATTAATGCAGTATTACTTTTGATTATTTTAATTGGATTTCTCTATGCATTTTAGATGTTAGAGTGAAATTTCTAATTACTGCACTCGTGTACCTACGTGGAGAAATTTTTAAGCATGCTCTTTCCTCTATGAGACAGCTGTGATTGTCCCTCACGGCCATAAAGTTAAATTGATGCAGCATTTGGTGTGATCAACTTGGCTTAACTAAGGGGTGCTTTCCATTCATTGACACGTCGACACAAGTCGACTTGCGTCGCGGTTTTCGTGTTTCATTCTGTGTGTGTCGCTGACTGTTGCGACACAAGTCAAAAAACGGTAACGCACAGGAATAGGAGAGTTATAAACGGTTTCCGTGAGTCGACACTAGTCGACGCGTGAGTCGCATGAATGGAAAGCACCCAAGGAGTTGAAAACAGGAGACTTATGCCTGCTAGTTCGCAATAACACTGAAATGTTAACGGGATTGGCAACGTGGTATTTATAGGCCGCATACTGCCGTGAACATTAGAGTACATCCTCTCGTAATCACCTATATTCCACGCTTTCATTTATGCGATGCGTTGACGCACTAGGCATCTGACGGTCAATCGTAGTGAGTTCATCTCAGAAACTGATCACAGTATTGAGGAAAGTGAAGAACTGATAATATAACCATGTGAAAACTAGGATAAACAGCAAATAATAAAACGTACATACGTTCTATGAAACTACCTTATTTCATGACTTTCAATGTCTGGGTTATCATATTTCCTTAAATGTCGAAGGAACTGTATACAGTAATACCTACTAGAGGTTAAAATCTGGGAGAAGTACAGGACCACAGGACTGCATTTTTGCAAATTTGCCCTGGTGTGAATAGACGTACAAAAATAGAGGCATCCGCTGATATTACTACGGCGTCACAACTAAGCTTCAAAAAGCTGCCTCTCATATCGACCCTCTTAGTTTCCTCCACTGATATGAAAATAACTTGATGAAAATTTTTGTTCCTTCTGCCATGCAAATAATAGTGAATATCAGGGAGGGGCATTATTTTTGTTATTCATAATGGCGTGGTCAAATTCTTGCTAGCGAATTGATCTCTTTTGCAACCTATTCTAGCCAATGCCCGTAAACCTATTCTATGCTTGTAAAGCTTAATGGCATATTAAAGCTTTTTTGGCATATTTCAACATGCTCTATGGAACTGCCAACTAGTCTTCAATTCAAAGTGAACCTAATTTTCAAAATTTAGAAACTGTAGAATTATGACATAGAAAAACTTTAAGGTTGCACGTCATTCTGGCTCGTTTGTACCTGGCTTTATGACCAACTTTATAACATCAAGTCAATGCTCCACTGTTCAAAAGAATGAGCTCCCATTTTTTGAGGTAGAAAATGAATAAATGTTAAGTTTCTGATAAATATTTCATTTGTAGGTTAATTTTTTAATATTTATCCTTAACGTTGCCAGAGATCCTGTTTGCACATAGATATTCATTTCAGTATCTGTAAATGGTAGATTTCATAAATACACGTTTGTCTTATGCTTTGCCCATTAGTGCACTGAAAAACAGTTTGGATATGAGAACCGTAGGTTTGGGTGTCACACCCAAACCTGAGGTGAAGGAAAGGACTTGTCCATACATTTGGTTGTGTCACCCAAAGGGAATGGGTGATGAGGAGTTGGATGTTCCAACTACTCCTTTGGATGCTACATCCAAAGAAGATGGACGAGTTCTTTGGGTGTGAGAACCAAAGTGTTGGGCAGCTCATCAGAACAACGTTTGGATGCGGAAGGAAAACTTTAGATCACCTGCCCAAAGGATTGCGCGCCTACCCCTTCCTCCCTCCTTTTCAGCCCCAATATACCTTAACATTGTTCTTCTTCAACCCATTTCTAAATAGGCCACTAAGACAGTGCAGCTAAAAAATGAGAAAACCTAGCTCTGTGGTTGTCATAATATCTATTATCACATAATTCAACATATTATAACGTGCGTGGGTGGAGACATAAATATCACTATTTGTAGAACACTAGAAAGACCATTTATTTCCAATATGTAAACACATAGTTACATTAAAGTCACTCCAAACACACATTTTTTCTCAATCTCTTCTTGTTCATTCACCTCTCCTCGTCAATAGCCTCCGTTTCCAACGCTCTCAATGATTACTCCGCAAGGCTCTCGATGAATCCACCGTTATAATATCATAAAAAGTGCACAAAACACAGTGAATTAATATCATTTTCAAATTCCATGCCAATAATATAAAATATTATTAAAATAAAATCATAACATATTTAAAATATCATCGGGAAAGACAAGAAACATGAGAAAATTTAACCTCAACAACAGAAATAAAGATCAATGTTAATAAGCACAGCAGCACAGCCGACAAAATATGATCTGAGAGTCTGAACTTTGTTTTAATAAGCACATAGAGATAACAATGGGAGTTTAAAGAACTCATAAGCAAAGGGTGGTAGTGCGGGCATGAGAATTAATGCAACATGGCGGTGAGAATTAACACAAAATGGCCGTGAGAATTAACAATAAATCTCAATTTCATTGCACCTTACCTGCGAACACATGGATATAGGCTCCAAGTCCAGCCTTCGATAAGAAATTCGCCGTCCCCTCGTCCATAATCTCGAGCAGCAAGAGCAACGAAGCACAAGTGTCAGCAGAGTTCGCCCGTTTTGCTCACAACAAGTCCACACGTGTCTACGGCTTCCACGGCTGAACACAGAACTGCGGGCGCTAGAGAGCTTCATGAGATTGCCACCAGAGCGCGTAACAATAGATTTAGATTTCGCACCGAAACCAGCAGAGTGCACCAACCATAACTTTGGTTCTCCCATCCAAAGGACGTTGACTGGACGTGTTTGGTGTGACATTCTTTGCCTTTGGTTCTCACATCCAAAGAGTTAGTTCTGACGTCGCATCATTCTTGATGGTGCATCCAAACCTTCCCGCCCAAAAGGGTTTAGGGTGTAGCATCCAAACCTGTTTTCTCAGGGTGTGGTTTTATTTTCCTCAGCTGTATTCAGTATAAAATCAGGTGTGCCATTAGGCCGGCGCTTATTTATTTTTCAAAATAATCCGATTTAAAAACTCGTAGTCTCAAAATGTGCGAATTGGTGAGAAAAAA
Organism: Ischnura elegans; assembly: GCF_921293095.1. NCBI lineage: Eukaryota > Metazoa > Arthropoda > Insecta > Odonata > Coenagrionidae > Ischnura > Ischnura elegans. Next base: position 100,371,338 of record NC_060248.1, on the reverse strand, counting down.
TTGTATAAAAGTTTCAGGTTCGTATGCGACGTCAGATATAGCTGTGCCTGAGGCTCCTAAAGGAGCTTGAGGTAGAGTTTCGGCATGAAGGAATCGAGATATGACTAAACGACTCTGTCGAAAGGGATTTATAATACCATGTTTACCCAAGAAAACGTTTTATCCCGGTCAAAAACTCAACATTTAAAATAACTGCATTAAGGCCCTATGAGTAGGCGCGTATAGGCACCTCAAGCACGGCTATCCGGCGTCACACGAAACTGAAATATTAAAAAAAGAAATTTAAATCACCATTTCGCACATTTTGGGATGACGAATTTTTAAATCGGATCATTTTGAAAAAATAAACGCCGGCCTACTGTGCCATATACGTCATGTCAAAGTGTTCTTTTATTATTGAAGATCAGAATATTCAATTGGAGTGTACGCATCTTGCTGGGAAGCTGTGCTCGCGTAGTCATGGTTGAACGAATCTTTTCGTCCACGTTTTGATGAAAGTTTTTTTTAAAGAATATGAAAGAGAATCAGTCCCAACTCATTTCAAAGGCATAAACAATCAGAGGAGCGCGAGATTGGAATCATATTGATAAAATATGTAGCTTATTTCATAACCAAATGATCTGCACAAATTCTCTGCACTGGAAGTCTTCCTTACGAGGAAACGGCTAAATTCTTTGTTCTCCTGAGATGTTAATAACGGGAATTCCGTGGAGAAAAGTCGCAGGTTCAATAAATTCCTCTTATCTTTGGTGTCATTCAAAAGAACGCTCGTTCTCTTTTTCCGTGAACATTCCTCGTGCCATAAACTGCCGAGAGAAATTCGAATCGTATACATCCGCTTACATTTGGAATTCGTATCGTTGGAGTGAGTAGAGGTGTACCTTTTTCCCTGTATACCCCTTCCTCATCACCCCTTCCCCTTGTTTCCTCGGTGACCCCTTTCTGTTTCCAACTCTTCAAGGACGCGGCCCGGGCTAGGGTTTTTGAGAAGTGCGTGAAGCATTGCCATTCGATGACGTTGTTCGCTACTGCCGCTGAGAGCACACTACCTGCGGGCCTAAGGCCTTCCCATCCACACTCAACCCTCGGCTTTTTACGACCGCGTTGCCCATTGCGATGGCAGGGAAAAGGGTCGAAGAATTGGAGATGAGATACGGAGGAGTAAAATGTGCGTAGGTAGGACTGGGGAATGTAAAGCGCGTCGGAAGGGTTTGATGGAAGAAGGAAGTGGGATAGGAGGAGTTGGGAGACCGGGACGATGTCCTCGTTGGTGATTTGGGGCCGTGGCGACTCGAAGAGCATTTCAAGGCACAACGAGGTATTGATTTCTCCTCTGACGCTCTTTCTGAACTTTATTACTTTCCATAAATTATTTACTTGTAACTATTTCTAATTGACTGGTAGATTATTTTTTTTCCTTTTTCCCTTGAGAATCGCAAGAAATTTCTGACAAATATTTATTAAACGATTTTAATTTTTCCTGGTGAATAATATTCAGGAATTCTTTTCAGGCTCTTCACCAAGTTAATTCAGTCGTATTAGCCAATTTAATTAGCCGTGTTTTGAGCCCGAGAACATTTCCTAAATGTTTAATACTTGCTTGAATTTTACCCAATCGATTTTAACAGTCGGAAAATGACTGCTAAGGGATAAAAGGCTATGAAATTAAGAGATTCGTGCTAAATTGTGATATTTTCCCTTTGAAAGTTACAGAAATTCTTTTTAATCGTCACAAATATCCCTTGTCAATGTTTTTCATCAGTATACTTTGATAAATTGTTTGGTTCTCATTATCGCATTTCATGTTTTAAGGACGATTTATATCAAAGATTTTTATCATCTCTAATCTCTGCTTTTATATTTTGTTTTCTTATGAAACGCGGCAAAGATAAGTTTACAGACTTGAATAGCATCACGTTGTCGACCTGAAATCTGATCAACGACGGACTTAACTTAAGTATTAACTAGATTCATTGACCAAAGTGAAAAACAGTTGAAGTTTTGTGACTTTTTCTTCGAAAAATATACATCTACTCTATCCTTGATTATGTCAAAAGTTAATTTATCTTCACTATAGCTTATTTTTATTTGTCATTTGGAAATTGATTTATCACCCCTGCATAAAACTAAAGCATTCATGTTTGGCTTAATTAGATTGTCATTTTTGTTGTATTATAATACTCTCATCGGCAATCAAACATGTTTATCGTAACTAATTAGTGGCTGATAAATGGAAAAAATGTGAATGATTAAAATGATGTGTTGATATTACAACTCTGTAACAAAAGAAAATACAGCTCTAAATCAGATGAAATAGTTTATAATTGGGGAAACAAAATTAATAAAAACGTATCAGTTAAGTTTATTACCAATACACATGGTCTAATATATGTTCTTCATCTTTTAACTCTGAACGAGTGTGTATAAGAAGTCCACAGGTATTTATCGATATCATTTCGTCGTCGAAGGAGAGAAATTTCTCCTCCAAAGACAGAAAGACACATATATGCTGCGGATGTATTCCATTATCTATCTCACTCTGTGGCTATATCCCCGTCTGCGTTGAATTAAAGCTATCCCTCTTGGTTATTTCTGTCCCAAGAGGAAAGACGTAAAGAAAATGTTGGTTGGGAGAGAAAAACAGGAAGGAGAGGTTTGAGGACTTGATGTGATGCGGATTCCCGGATGGCGGTTTACTGCCGCTGCTACTGAGAAGAGGAGATCGTATTTACGGGATAAACAGAGTGATTCAGGTGGTGGCTATTGGTAACTGAATGAGGCACCATAGCTCCAACAGTGGGTACTATTACAAGAAAACAGTGCCTGTAGCCTGTTGCTATTACGTAGTACTAGCTGGTCATAAACTTAAGTGAGGTGATATTAGGGGACAGGCAGTGAGTGGGAAATTTGTGGCCGAATGAGCGAATTGGGGAAATTGGCTGGTGAAGAGGATACAGTAGTTTCACCGTACATGGCATTCTGCCAAGGTCATTCACCACGTTTCACTCTATGAAAGCAGCCCTCATTCATCTGTTTCATTAAAGGTATTTACCATTCGAGCAAGAACGTACGCTGTATTTTATTGGTCTCATTTTATGAAGTAATCCGACAATGAAGACTATGGCGAAGATTTGGGGTTTTAATTCTGTACAAAGATAGTTTTGTGCTGCGCCAATTGGTGAAGATTGTATACCAAGCGTTCAGCCTTCACTTGTTGGTACCACATATCTATAGTATATTCGTAATGCTAGTACGGCAACTTAGGCTAAGTCAAAGCGGAAGCTTTCCATCAAATTCCGCATTGCATCTTTCTCAACAGCTGTTGCATCTACGTTCTTACACCCTCACTGTGTAAAGGTGCTGCTGACTGCACTTCAGTACTTTTACCTTAGCCCTTTGGAGACCGAACTAATTTACCAACTGATTTTTATTATTTTTTGCATATCGTATTTATTTACGACTAATTAAGAGATATTATGAAAGAAAACCCGGAAAAAATTTTAAATGCGTTTTTAAGCATATTCCCAAGTGGTAACACGCCACAGAAGTTTGCTATTGCTTGAAAAATAAATATACTCTTGACCAAAAACTAAGGTTAATAAATTATTATATACTGATCTTTTGAATTAATGAGCACTTTTCACTGGATGGCGAGTGTAAGGTAAAATATCGAATAAACCGCATGCTCACTACAGAGGTGATGAAAATAACCAATTTTGAAAATGTATAATTAACGACCAATTTATACAAAAGTAATGCGATTCACTTTAAAAATACTTCCATAATTTATTTACATAAAAAAGCTATTAAAGTACTCACATATCCGAAAAATAACCTTCAAGAATTTTTAAAAATCTGTTCCCAAATGTGACATTGGACAGTAAGCGGTTAAGGGGCTCGCAGAGAACCATTTCGTCAACTTGTAAATGACTATATAGTAGATGAAACCCAGGGTTGGAATAATAAAATTATGTAGAACATTAAAAAGTGATTTATTTAGCACTGTGATGAAGATTACTTGGAAGTAGAGTAAGGATCTAATTTCAGTCATTCATTCTTGCCTACTTTCATTCATTTATGCCTACTTTTTCAATTTTTTCCGTCAGATGTAAGGTTCTACTGAGATATATCGGAAAAACTTGAGGGATTCGATGAAAATTAGGTTGTGTCGAATCCCTCCTTCCTTGCGAATTTCTAGACCAGGGAAATAATATTACACTCACAAATCCATTTGTGTCCTATTTACATATCAACACACCTTCAACTTCCTTCACAAATTTCTTCGGCAGTTGGGTACGCAATCAAATATTCGATCCCCTTTTGATCTTCATTTATGTCTCATTATTATTATAAATATTGTTATCTCTCGAATATTTTGTAGGATAGTAACATTAATTAGTTTAATTGTAATTAATGCATGAAGTTTCAATGGTAAAAAAACACGTAGTTATGAATGGAAAAACACACAAACAATCAATAAAATGTGAAATTTACCCTAAAAATAGTAAACATAAATAATGGAAATGACTCTTACAGTTAAAATTTAACTTGAACTACCTATGAAGGAAGGCTTTAGGTTACTCGGGAGGTTTTCAAAAACTACCTTTGGTTGAACGTTACAATCCCTTATCCCCGATTCAGGTAAAAATATTTCAAAGTGTTTTTCAGCTACTTTGGAAGGTCTATTATGTTCTTGTGGTCTTTTCTAGGGGGAATTTTTAAATCCATTTGTGATGCCCATCCACGTAGGATCACCAACATAGGACTTTAAAATGCCCTTCAACCGCGGTTTCTTTCACCGTAATTCTAGTGTCCCCCTTCGTAGTAAGTTCTTCATCTTCGCTACACTGAGCCTCCTTTTTAATTTACCATTTCACTAATCTGGCGACTATACGTTGAACTTCTGACAGTTGTTTTATGTACTTTTCGAAATAAGGATTCCAAACTGACCAACCATATTCTAAAATAGGCTTTAAGCTCTTAGTCCTCAACTTAGCTGTAAAATTTGTGTATTTTCTGATTGCGCTGTCGTCGTCATCATTCTGACACAGAAATCCTCTCATCCGCAGAAGTAAATCTCAGCCAGTATATGGCAGTACATTTATTGCATAGGATGTCGTACTAACTCCATGTACTTGTTTTTACTGCCGCTACTTCTGAGTAATGACCGTATTTACGGGGTCAGATGAGGAGAATATTTGAGTTAGGAACTTCAAGCCTATTGTGGACGAGTACATTCGATAAAATTTTGTGGCAGACTCAAAACAAGATGGGATTCATCAAGGATGTTGGGGTACGAAAAAACGGTACAGAGAAAATGGTGAAAGGGAGGTGCCCCTTCGCTAATGTCTGGCCCCACCTTTTAATTCATGACAAGGATATGGGATCCGATGTAAAAAGATCTTATCTCTGAATTAATTATAATAAGAAGGAAAGAAAGGCAGTATGTATCAGAGTCATTTGAGAAACCAGACATGAATATGACCTGGTGGTGGAACTGGTAGTACACCTGACCGGAAAGCGGGATATCCGGGTTCGAATTCTGGATAAGTCCTGGATGTTGTCCTGGCGAATTTCATCTTTGGTGTGTATAATTTAGGATAGAGATAAAACACTGTAAATAATAATGATAATAAAACATGGTCATTGCTGTACCAAAAGCATCAATTTTTTTTAAACGAGTAGAATGGCCAGAAAATTTTTAAATTCAGAATAAAGAGACGAGAGTGCTTCATGGAACCCGTACCCCGCCTGTAACCAGCAGAAATGCTTTGAAATAAGAACTATTGAAATAAATTAATTGTCCTAAGATAATATCATTTGAAAAAATTGAAGTATATATATATACTATTAGACTCTGTACTATGGCAATATAGGGAAATGAAAATGATAAAATGAAAAAATGCCATATGAATGATGATAACATAACAAGAGTTGGTACAATGTCAAAAATCAAAATAATAGGCTAATTACAATACGTTGCGAACGAGGAGACAGGTATTCTTAAATTGGATGTAATAACTACGTAGTCAAACTCAGAAAGAAAAGACTTTCACGTAGCAAGCCTTAATTTTTTACAGCGTTTCTATAACCTCTCTTTGTTGTTTGTCATCTATCCCTTTGTTGTTCGTCGATATCATGCTGAAATTTTCAGGACAATTCAGAACCAGATGACGATGAAATATTCTAACACTTATATTATAATAGTAATTGTACCTCGACTTTTATTCAGAATTTAAAATTAAATATGGAGATTATTTATTTAAAAAAGTCACCAAAATCCGATCTTCAAAAAGGAAGGAGAATGATGGAAAATCTTATAACAAATTTGTTTACATCAAAGTTCATTGAAGAATTGCCACTATAAAAACGTTGTTTTCTTATATATTTTTACATTGCAGCATTATTAGTATTCCCCGTAAGGTTAACGGCTGGCGTCATGATACGCAACGCCACATACCGATCGTCAAAAGATGGTATGCAATTGTAGTTTAATATTTTTATATGTACGAATTGGAAACGATTTTTTCCTCAAATCTGCACGTGCAGAGTGAACATAAACAAGAAGTTTGCCTGGATAGCCTTCGGAAAAATTCCCTTGGACCGGTTATTCCCAGAAATTCTTTCCACTCAAGCCCCTCAAACGGCTGAGTTGAAATGTTCCGCATGAACAGGAAGTTTTATCGGCTACTGCTCATGGGACCTACTATTGGCGCAAAAAAGGAAGAACGCTGAACTTGAAGCATTTGTATGAAATTCTGCTGAAGCTCCAAAGGGTCGTATCTTTATCGTTTTACTCATTGTTTGTTCAACTACAATAAATCATTAAATATTGTTTAAACGCTAACGCTTAGCTTCTACAGTCGAAATTGTGAATAAGAACACGCGAAAAACCATGAGAACGGCGAAACGGTCGTCTTCTTCATCTCGTCAAGGGCAAAATATTTAATTGGTACATTTTAATGTATTTTTAGAGAGAGAATGACATCTTTGCAATACAAGTTGCTTGTTAAAACTAAATTTTAACCATTCTTCGATTTTTTTAATGGCCGAAAGGTAGATTTCAACTTCCGAAGTGTAGAAAAGAAAATGAATATCGACGTTACAAGATGCTATACGAAAAAAATATCTTCAAACTTTTCATGTAAGGAAAATTTATGTTGTTCCTCTTACTTAAAATATACCTTAAAAACGAAAATCGCCCCGCGGCAATTCAAGTCATCAAAATGGCGATACTCAGAAAAGTATATTATAATTGTGTGTTAATTTTTGTACTTGACTAGTAGTAAAAAAATTAACAAACGAATGCAAATGATTTTTCGCGCTTCAACTGCACTTACGAATGGCTCCGTAGGGGTACATTTCCGGGTAGTCCCCCGTTCATTCATTGAAACATGAAAGAAAGTTTGAAAATATTCAAAAATCTAATATCTCGTGACAGATCTCAAGTCTGTTATTGTCAAATAACGATGGTAGTGTTTATTTTCATGTTTTTAATGTGGATTGAACCTTTTATTCCCACTTGAATTTAATACTTAAGAAGGAGAAGTGTCAGGATTCTGACATCATCAATTTATAAATATTTTATGTACCAACCTTTCCAACTTCTCGAAATAACGCTGAAGTTTTATTTTTCCTTAATCCTAGATATCTGAATACGTGCATTCTTTCATGGTATAATTGTTCCCTATCCTCATTGGCGTATAAATTATGTCAGAAACAGACATTGAAATTTTGTTTGCCTAAGTTTCAATTATTGATTAATGAAGTTTCTTTAATAAGTAGTTGCTGAGTTACACCGTAACTATTGATAAGCAAGAGCTACTTTTTTCACCCTTATATTCTTAAATCTATCTAGAAATATTCTCTCTCTTTTACTATTTACTTTCTCGTCAAGCATGTGTTTCATTTTTGGCTTCGGCTTTTGGGTCTCGCGGAGGCACCTTGAGCGCTGATGTAAGTATTTACTCTGTGCCTTTTGCCGTAGCATAATGGGGAGGTGAGAATATTGCTGAATTTACCGCCACCGGAAGATCCGTTGGATCGCCAATCGTTATCCACCTATTTCTAGAGTAAAAAAGCCCGCCTGTTCGAGATCTCACGTGATTCTTTATTACGAGCTTTGTTTTGAGACGCGCACTATCTAGTCTTGTAAAAATTTCCGGCTTTTGATGCCGTGTTCCTTGGCCAAGTTTGTATTACAGACTAAAGCAGCAACCACGGTCGACGTCCACAATAGCAGAGTGCTTTGTGCGAGAGAAGCACTTCAGATATGCATGATACAACTCAGTGAGAAGCCCTTTCTCCATTTCGTGTTTAATGTTCATGGGGAATTCCGTGAGTTGTACGTGGAGCGGCTTCATTTCCACCGTGTTTAGAAGTTGATCGAGCATTTGATAATGATAATAAGAACTGAGGTTAAAATTTGACTTGTAGAAATATATATGCAGTTGTACTGAGGACGGTGGACCAATATCGGAACGAGTTGAAGTTTCGAAGAATTTATATATCTATTTGGGCCAGAGATAGGTAATAGTTTTTTGAAGAAGGTGATATAGATAGGTAGAATTGAATAAAATACATGAAGTGCAACCTTCCTAAGATAGACATATGGTCGGAAACTGTACAACAATTACGGAGAAGGGATTTCATGACATATTACATTTGGTGAAAATCTTGGGAGGAACATCTATCAAATGTTGATTTCAATGCATTTTAATGCATGTGATGGTGCACTTCATTCTTTCATGTAATAATTGTCCCAAATTCTTGTCATTGTGTAAATTGTGTTAGAAACAGACATTGAAAATTTGTTTACATCTGGCATGTCTGTGTAAATTTAAGGAAATGATAATCATTAATTAGTCTATTCTCTTCAGAATATAGAAGCTGAGTTAAACCATAATTACTGATTGTGGAGCGTTAATTTTTGTACCCTTGCATTCTCTAATTTGTTTTAACATCTCATTTCCTATTTGCTGCCTCGTCAACCGCAAGCCACTGGCGTAGTCACTAAGCAAAAATTTTATATAAATAATAACGCATGACTGGTGACATGGTAATGTGCATATTTATTCTCTCCCAATAGCTTGAAGCATCCTTAATCAATGAAGCCTAAAATTATCACATATTTTTAAATATATTAAATACAAAAATATTTTTCGGGCAATTTCAAATCAATGACATAACTTATTTCTTGAGGTTATCACTAAAACTTTATCTATAGTAAATTCCCTGTTAAAAAAATCTAAAATCGCTTTTACTGAGAATTTTCTTCAAGCAATTAGACAATAATATATAAAAAATAATTAAATTTTTATTACTTACATTCTCTATTTAACTTTTATGGCAGGGATCTTCAACCTTTTTAAATGCAAGGGCCAAAAATCGATATAATATCGTCCGAACGGCCAGTCCTCCTCGTCACATAACTAGTACCACATCAATAAAATTATAAAAAATATATACTTTTCAGGTGGAATAATATTTATTGGGTAAAAAGAGCAATCAATCAATGAAATTTTTGGCATTTTTTATTTTTGACGAGTGTGTCGATATATATTTTATATTGTGTGCCGCGTTTCAATATTTTCTTTATGCTCTTGGGGTCGCAAAGGAATTACCTGGCGGGCCGCGCGTTGAATACCCTTGTCCTAGGTAAATATAATTATCGCAGCACATTGCAGAGATTATTTATTTATCACAACTTGGAATAACGAAGCAGCTAAAAAATATCTTTTCCTACACATGATGTTCCATTTTTGATGAAAAATAAGAGAGGGAGTTAAAGCGAAGAGAGTTAAAATTTAAAAATAATCCAATTACTCCTTGATACCAATTGAGATAGCGACGCTGCTGCCTGATGAAGCTATGTAGTGGTAATCACTAACTCTTTGATCATCAACTGAGTTTTAGTTAGTAGTTTCTGTTTGTAGCAGTTGTATAGCACCTTATAAATTGAATTCAATGCGTGCCAAAAATGGTCAAAATTTCGTTTACTCTAGTATTGCCTCATTGATTACTTGGTTAGGTGTATTTGTTTTGACACACTGATCAGTTAAAATAAATCTGAGTGGAGCATGCTTTAAACATATAATGTGTTATCTGCTACTATACTATAAATGTACTACGCCAGAATTTTGCATTCACGAATACTTATGTCCTAATAAGAGTTTTTCAGGCCAAAATTTCAATGAGCTTATCAACAGCTAACATATTGTTTTTCTTATTATTAGCAAATTTTATCAAGGTATGAGTAAATTTTAGGGTGTAATGTGAAACTACATTAATGAGTCCTCAAATAATTTTTAACATAATTCAAAGACGTCGGGAAACCATTGTAAGCGTTACAATTGAATAGTCTGTAGATTTTAAAAGATATAAAACATGGCCCAAACTGCCTCTACAAAGTAGATGAGCTTCTTAGAAAGGATGTAAATTTGGGGGGCTTCATAGGGAAAGGAAGACAGTTGGGATCTTGCGCGTTTGAGGCGGGTGCATTCAGAGTAAGCAAGAGGAATTGCCCCGAAACATCCAGGAAAACAGTTTGAGCCTTTTGGTGAAACCGACAGCTCATTTCAGACGATACTTTAGAGGCTTATCTAGCAACCCTATCATCCAGCCTCCCAGCTATCAGTGTATACCCGCACGTCCAAACAATATAGCACTAAATATTTACCGACCCTTGAGATGATCCCTTCCGTGTGTGTAAGTAGTAATATCCAATCTCGCCTCTCGTGCAAAACCCTTTCTCGCCTTGTATAAGGGCCTCTGTACCAACTCCCCTCCACTACGCATTCTCACATCAACTAATTAATCTCGGAAGCTCTATCGCGGCTTGTTCTCTTCCCCAAACCTCCCTGTCTCGCCTCTTTTGAGCCGACATTCTCATTTCTCACCGCTCTTAAACTCATGCAGTCAGCCCAATCTCCCGCCTTCAAACAAGCCCCTGGACCCAACTAGCGCCGCGAGGGAATCTCGACCAAAAAGCGCACGAAAAGCAAGTTCGGCCATTTAACTCACTTAAAAAATATTGATATATGGCTAGCAATACTTCCTAGGCATGAAGGTACCTATTTTATTTCATCCAATATCTTTAGAATCTCTCCCGTAACCATGAGCATCAGATTAAACCTCTACCTTCTCCATATTTATCCGAGGTTTTAATGTGAATCTCAAAGTATTCGAAAACCTAATCTACCCATTAGTCTCCGACAAATACTAGCGATAGACATTCATTTATTAATGAAGGGTCGATAACACGATAAATATACTTTTAAACTGTCTCGTTGCCATTTATTCCTTAGGGATTATCCCGAAGTGGTTAGCTTTTATTAGAAAGTTATGGGCTGAAATCACTAACGCCTCTGTTCTTGTTTGTATTACCTTTTGGATTAGCACGGTGATTTTTTTCAAAATGAAGGTACTGCTTTGCACTTTTGTAATGGATAACGGGTTGAAACGGAATTATTTGAACGGCAATGAATTACAAATGATAGAGGTTTTATATTTTATGAAATTTTTTTTCTCTTCAAGGAGAATATATGTACAGTCAGATTCAAAAGTATTACAACGAATGAAGCGGCGCCACTTTCACCTTAGTTTGGAAATTGAGTTTCGGTATTTTCTATTGTACCAGGAAGAGGGAAATTTGAACAATATTCCCACCTCCCACAATGTTTTATCACAACATCATTAAAGGGAATGTATGCATGATACGCGTGCAATGTTTAAATACCACATAAATTTTGCAGCTCATGCTAGATAATAAACCCCCCAAAAAAATTAAATAAAATTTACTTTCTGTCGTTAATTAGCCGATCCTTCGAAGCATATTTTCTTACAATTAACGCTGAAGTTTTTTATGAGAGATAGCGAACATAACACACAAATAAAATATCCACCGCAATATCACAGCAAATGCCGCTGCGTGTTAAAATTCGTTTTGATTAAGTGTCACTAGAAGACTCGTTCATTCCCTTGCGCGACTGAGGAAAGCTTGTAATAAAACACCAATGAAATGAATGACTGAGGTGGCATAGTGGTAAAGCGGAGGATTTTCCATGGTAGAATTCGAATTCGGTGGTTTGAACCTCTCCAGAATAACGTTTTTCAGAGACATTTTATGGAAGTAGCTAATTTTTCTTATCCACTTTAACTCATATTAACCATTGCTGTCTTTATAAAATTTTAACTGGCGAAAATTCATTTTTTGTTTTCTTCGGATATCATCATTTATTTTTATCGAAATCTCAATGCCCGAATAATATGGTAAATATTTCAGGCAGGTATTCTTCACCGTCAAGTTCTTTTTCGTATCACCCGAATGTCCTAGTTTTCAGTAATATGTAGACACTCACGAGACCTACTTAACTGATTGGGCAGGGTCGGTGAGAACTGGCGCATAAAGCAACCTGCACCCTTTGATTTCACGGCATCAATAGCAGGTGACTCAATAAAAATTCATGACTGAATTTTTTAAACTAGTAAATTTAACCAACTAATCGTAGCCTACGCGGTAATCCGCGTTGCGAAAATCTTCACATCAACTGGAGTAAGAAGTTTAGGAGCGGTAATGCCGGAAAATAACAAAAATTTCAAAACGGCTATTCCAGGCAAAGCAATCATGTAAAATTCAATAAGAACTTCCGGTATAATTCGTTCACCTTGTACACACAAGCGTGGAAAGAAGCAACCGATTGTCTATCTGCCAAGTATGACATTAACTTTGCCGCAATTAATTGCTATGGCGTTATAAACAAGAGCGCAAAAATAGAGTACAAATTTCATGACCCAGACATGGTCAAAGGAGCAGAGAGTTGACTTACGATTGATATAAGTGACAGCAAAATGTTTTCGCCAGTATATGAAATCTATAATGCGATCGACGCGATGGGACAGGTGATGGATATTTTCTAGCCGTTAAATCACACATATATATATACAGCGTTTCCCGTTATTTAACCGACATTGAAATAGAAAGCGTATGATTTACAATTAAATAACGAAATGATATTTTTTACAAATTAGAAAATCAAATACCTACATTTTATTTGAGAGATATCAAATGTGTTATAATTGCTCGGGGATATTTCTATCTCCCATCTGTAAATTGGGCTATTTACAACAAAACCAAATGCAAAGACTAGAGAAATCTGCTACATCTTAGTAAACGCACTATAAAATCACTCTCTTGTACAAGTAGTTGACAAGCTCACAGGAGAAAATAAAATATTAGACTTTTAAGCAGTAACCCATCCTAAGTTGATAAAACAAATCGATATCATGGACAGTACATGTGATCACTGGGTAATTTATTCGGTCTTCAAAATTCGAATAGAGTCATCTGTAAAACCAAAACGAATATTTATTTTAGGGGATATTTTGGGGTAAACCTAAAGGCAACAGAGTGAATTATCTGAAAGTTACGATGGCTTCGAACCTATTGCGGGGAACACACGTAAAACATATTTGTTGCAGAGCCCTGAATAAGTTAGTCTTCGTCAAGCGTATTGTGAGAATATATTCGGATGAGAAAGTAAAACAGAGGTGCTATTTCGCACTCATCCGGCCACAACGAGCATATGGGGTAAGGTGCAGATAGACTTAATCGTTGAACTTAATAAAATGCAACGGAAAATTGTACGATTCATCAATCTGCCTCGGGGTTGCAGGAAGCGCTACACAGATGTTTAGCAAATTAGGTTGGAAGCCGCTAGAGACTCGGAGACTACGATCTAAGCTTAAATTGCCTGAAGAATTGAGAATGGGCATATTTTAGAGTGACTTGGAAAGCATGATATTAAAACCCCACTACATTTCCAGGTCCGACAGAAACGATAAACCAAGAGAGATATTTTTCTTAACGAATTGGTGTGGGAATTCGTTTTTCATTCTATACATGCAGTACAGCACTCAGTGATGCATTTTCTCCATTCCTCATTCTTCTCCTTCCAGGTTCCCTGCTCCACTCATCCAAAAAGAACAAATAAAACTCCAGAATTTGACATTTTCAAAATGTACTTGAAAATGACCTAACGGTTTAAACACTAGAAACACGTCGTATGTTACTCAATAAATTCGTGAAAATCGCATCTCCTCATTAACAGGTACCAAGTACTGTCATTCGGAGCGGACCTTACAACTTGGTTAAATCATTTTTTAGTGTATTGGAATAAACAGTGGAATTTTCCACGATTATAATTTTTTTTATTTTTATTTATTACGACCTATTTGTAACGACCTATGTGTAAATTTTACTACATCATCTTTAAGGTGTGATTTTTATTCAAGGTGCGAATTTAACCCTCCTTGATGCAGATGGAGATGCAGATGCATTGAAACCTAGCGGGATCGGTTTGTTGAGGTGGCTAGAGTGCTGGCTTCCCACCCGGTGGGCTCGGGTTCAAATCCCGGCAGTGGCAGAGAATTTTCCGGAATTGCCCAATCCCTGCTTGAGTGTTGTGTGGAGGGCATTTCAAGCGCAACACTCCGTCCGTCAGATGGGACGTAAACCGTGGTCCCCTTGGCGCTTTTCGTTAAGAGCAGGCTAATGCCGACGCCGGGTTTCTATCCACCCTTCCTTACCCATCCTTCCCTCATGGCGCAAATGACCTCAGCTGTCGGTCGCCTCCTCCAAATACTATACCATACCATTGAAACCAAGGTCGTATTAAATTTCATACTCTTGGAGAATTGGAAGAGTTTATTTCAATATTGAAAAATTCCACTCCAACACGCTTGAATCTTCGTATTATAAGTAAAAGTAGCGGGCGTGACTTGGTGTAAACCCTTATCGTAGGAGATGAAGGAATAAAATCGTTGCTTTATCCACATGGTGATTTATTTTGTCCCCCTATAATTTCGGTACCTCCACCTTGAAAATGTTACGTGTTAACGAAAGCATGGTCGGACAAAATTAATCACCATGCGGAAAAAGTAATGTTGTCATACCTTCAATTATTCGTATTTTACTCATTTTTTTTAGTTCACTCAAATCTCAAATGCGTATTTATCATTGCCTCTCTCTCTCTCAAATCCTTTCCCCTTCCAGCAGCCATTTTCCGCCTCGTCTCCACGCCATCTTTCCCGCCCCTTCCCCTACCTTTCACTCATATGTCCTTTCCCCTCCCTCCACCCTCTTCCCAACGACCCCCCCTCCCCTCATTCTCCCGCATCTTCCCCTACCTTTCACCAATTAACCTTCCGCTGCCGAACCTCCATGGCCCCTCGCCTAACAAGGCCAGAGTCAGATTCAAGCATGGCGGTAGACGGGAATAATTACCTCCTCACATGGTTAGAGTGAGCACTCGAAAAAAAATGATGGCATTACGAATACACTACACCCTCGAGCTTTGGAGCTGTTTCGATTAAACAAAACAACAGATCATGTCCACCCTTCTACACCAATTGATAAATATTTTAAACGGTAAGAACTGGGTAAAGTTAAAATAATTAAACGTGTAAGCTTCTCTTGGTGTATAATTTTACATCAGTAATCCCATCACTTAATCCTTTTTCCTACACACGCCATTTTTTATCAGTCGGCGCAGCATCCATCATGTGAAATGTTTCTCAAACTTAGTCAGCAAATTAAACTGCCGGCAATTCAGTCGTTAGCTCAGCTTATCGTCTTCAAGGTAAAATTTTTATGGTACGTGTTCAATTCGTACGTGTTAAGTATCATTAATTTTGTATTTTGAAGAAGTATGTGCATTCCAAGGGCGGATTCGGCATTAAATTTTTGGGGTGTGGTCATGGCCTTGGCCCGGGAGAGAAAGGAGAGTTATTCCGTACACGTTTTCTTAAATACCTACCAATTTTTACGCTTTTTAGAGCCTCAAATTAAATTTTATTCTTAAAATGAGATAAAATTGAACAATTTTTCACATTTAAGGAGCTTAACAATGGCGAAGAAATAAATAGCCAACTTGAAGTATAATTTTGTTTTTATTTTGGGGGTCTCGGCCCCTGATATTGGCCACCTTAATCCGCATCAGGTGTATTCAGTCATTATTTTCCAGCATATCGCGAACTTTGGTTTGTTTATTTGGGAGAAAGATAGATGGTACCGGAAGCATAGTTGTCGCGATAGCATTTGAAACATTGACTACGAATAACTGCTTAACAGGAGCATGGATACCTAGTGGGTATAACGGTTTAGGCGGTTCTCGGCGGACTCAGACACTCCCAAATAAAAGCCTTGAAATGTTAGGTGGCTTAGGTAAAGGAACTCACCCCCATAACCTGACTCTATAATATTCACACACTTGCCCCTTTTTGAAATGTTGGGGGGTTCACCGGAGATTTCGGAGCCCTTCCGGAGTGTATGGAAAACGCCAGGCAAATGGGGGTTCTCCCCCGGAAAATTTTGGGATTTTTGTTGCTGTAAACGTGAATTTTAGGACTCAAAAACAGTAATTTTTGTCCGAGTACTTATTAAAAGTTATTAATTGAGCCATTTTACTCGTATTTGCGCTTTTTTTAAAGGCTAAAGGTGGGAAGGGGATTGTAACCTGGGAAACCCCTCCATGGCTACGCCACTGGCCTTAGTATGGGGTGAGCTCTACCTCAACCTATCCAAACCAACAATATAGTTGAATCTCTATGTGAATGGGTGAAGCGTTTAACCCTATTGAAGCGTCGAGGAAATTTGTATGCATTGTACGTCGGCAAAGCACATCTGTCGCAATGTCCGAAGATTCCTCAAATGAAAAATCGTTTGCTTCTGCAAAAAGATTCAAATTCGAATCCCGGGAGTTTGCTGCAGGTTTTTTTTTACCACAAAATCGACGACAAAACATTATAGTGTTTTCTGTTTTTGAAAATCTGTTACTCTAAATCTGTTAACTTATACCTGTCTTCAAGGTCGGATCCAGGATTTTTTCTGGGGTTGGCACAGGGGTGTTACAGCCAAACGGTATTCTCATATTTGAGTTTAAAAACAACATGCAAAAATTACTGTACGAAATATTCTCTTCAATTTCAAATTAATTTTATTAATATGAAATGAAACGATTGGGGCTCCATAATATGTAGAAAACAAAATGAACGTACTGATAACCGTATTAAAAGAACTTGTTTTTTCCTTAAGCGTCTGGGAGGGACACTTGCCCCAGTACCCCACCCCTAAATCCGCCCACGTCTGTCTTTGTGAATCAACCTATTCGTGCAACATTCTCAAGCCGTCACCCCACCTCCCCTCCATTCCTCAACATTCTCTCCACCACTCCTAAAAACCCTCTCTCGCCCCTGGGAAAGTCTTCCCCTTTGCAACCCCTTAGAGCAGAGCAGCCTCGCGCTATTTTAATCTTCCCTGCCCAAATGCTTCCTTAAAGGATATCCCATTTTATTCCACCCGACACAACCCACCAGGAAAACTCCTTCCTTGCGAAGCGAAATTAAATTCCGTAAGCACAATTTGATGAACAAGCACGCGCTGCCGCGGAAGGGGAAAAGAAAACGGAGGTCGAAACTACAAACGCATGAGTGAAAGGGGGAAAGTGGGAAAAGGTAAAAAAAAAATGGCGGAGAGTTTCTTAACCTATCTTTTGTGCGGTAGGCGGGGCTCGCCTGGGAGTCAAGGGGGTAATCCTGGGGGAGAACCCTTAATATTCAATTTAATCTCGTAAAAATTATTGCTTCTCGATCTTGCTGCTTGATTCCTGCCACATTCTATCCCTCTAATCTTTCTTAGGAAGACGCATCGGTCTCGCTTGACCGGGGTACTTTCACGACGACTCCCTCCTTAAAAAACTAACTCTATGATTATGAAAATCTCTGGGAATATACGGTAGCAGCTAGTCAGCATTTTCCTGTGTCTCAAATTCGGAAATTATTGAAAAAGAGATGGCTCCGTGCATAAAACATCAAACGGATTATGTTACTGCGTTTGTGGACTACTATTATGAAAAAGAAAAGATTTCATGTCTTGTAAAGTGCAAACAAGGCTTTGCATGAAAGCCTTGATAGCTGAAAAATAGAGCTCCCAAATATCGGCTTTCCTTTTTTTATGCCAATAAAGTCATAAATTACTTCCATACATTACTAAAATCCGAGCTCAACTGAACTTCCTGGGTGAGAAATTTCGGAAAATTGGAAAAGCATTTAACTGATGTAAAAAAGTAAAACTAGAGACCTCTACGCCCATAAGAAGTCTGCAAATGCCATTAGATAACTATGAAAATTTCCTTGGTAACAAATATTTCATAATTGTAAAGACAAAGATGCCAAAGATAAAATATTCGTTTTTATTCAAATTTATATTCCACTGAATAATAATGCATCGAAAGAGTATAAGTGTGCTCATGAAATAAATGAAAGACAACTGAAAATTTTCTGATATCGGTAAATTCGAGAGTTTTTTGCGTTCCAAAAAGCTGAAACGGTTATTATCACTAGATTTTTGAAATACGGTTATGAAGATGAGAATACCGAAAGCCTTGTAAAATGCACAGAACAATTTACCTGAAACTCTTGATCATGGCAAAATGAAGCTCCGAAATTTGACTTTACATGTTTCTCTTAGTCGATATAAAAAGAATTTCACACCCACTCCCCAAGAAATTTACATCGAGAAAGCCATCAATGAAATGAAAGAGTAGGGTTTTGGTGCCAATATGAACAGGGAAGAAATAGTATGCTGCGATTTGCTTACGACGTAGCAGTCCTATCCGAGGCAGAGAATGTTTTGAAGAAGATTTTAACATATATGGAAAGGAATATAGTCAGATATCGCCATAAAATAAAAAAGAGTCTAAGATGTCCGTATGTAGTAACAAAGTGGAGGCTAGAACAAACATTAAACAAAAACTTGAAGATCCGAAAGAGTTTTGTCAACCAAGAAACCGAATTATCAACGGCGGATGAAGAGAGAAGGAAATACCCAGTTGAATAGCACGTGCGAAGAGGACTTTCTTCAGCAAGAAGAATCTACTTACAGCTGTAAATACAGGTAAAGAAGAAACAATTGATGCTACATATGGAGCGTGATTCCATGTGGAAGTGAGGCATGGAGGTTGACAGGTGAAGTCAATAGCGGAAGCATATGAAAGAGTGGAAGTCAAGAGTTGATACACTCGAAATATAGTGCTTGCGATAAATGATGAAGATAAATTGGATCTATCGATTAAGCAATGAGCAAGTGCTAAGAAGGGTGGGAGAAGTCTTCTAATGTAAATCTAAAGGAGAAGACGGGACGAATAAGTTGGTCACACTATGAGGCATGGTAGTTTGATATAAACAATGGTAGAAGGCAGGTGGAAAAGAGAAAGGGCAAGGGACGGCCACGAAGGAGTTAAATAGGAAAGGTTATAAGGCAGGTAAAAGAAAGGATATGCGTCTCTATGAAAAGGCTAGCGGTTAGGAGATAGGAACGGAGAGTTTGAGTCGCATGAACCTTTTTGACGCAAATTGTTGAATTATGATGATGAGGATTCCAAGAAATAATCCAGATGTATAGTTGGAGTTCAAAAATCTAATTAATTTAATTGTATAAACCACTTTGTGTCCCAATGGAATAAAATAGTCATTCTGAGCCGTATTAGATCCAAGCAAACAACGACTCAGTGGCGATTGGATTGGAGATAATGGCATATTGTATTTGATTACATTCCGAAACATTCACTCATTCAGCTTCGAGGCTCTTGGTGAAATCCAATGATCCAACCTTTTCCACCCACGCTTCCTTTCATGACCCAAACGACTCATCATCTCCGATGTCTCACTAAGCAACCAACCGACCGTGGCACGAGATCCCGCATACCCTTTATCTCTCTCCCTCCGACCGGCAGAACATGTGCTGCGGTTCCGAAATTAAGAGGTGGGAGGATGATGGGGACATATCTCCAGGGAACTAATAGGGCGTAAGGAGAGAGATATATAGAGAGATGGCATGGGACCTGGAGGAATTCGGAGTACTGGGACCGCTCCAGGGAATTGCGTGGGAGGTTAGGGATGATTTGGTTGAGGGTCGTTAAAAAAAATCCCACTTGTGGATATGCCCGAATGAACGGCATTCTGCTCGTCCCTTGGCCACCCGTCTACTATCATCCACGTTCTCCACGTTCCTTGATCAGATCTCATCGTTTATAGCCCATGTTAGGATCAATGAAACGATTAATTTTCATAAAATGAAAACTCATGAACGCTTAGGAGCGGCCCAAATTCCTTGCCGAAAATGCAACACATGCTGTCAAAATTAAGGCCTCGTTATCTAAAGCTTAGCTTGGCGCAATGTATATAAATTAACCATATCAATTAATGGAATACTCCTTCAATTACAGCCCAAGTCGCGTATTCCTCAGGAAAACCATTTCACAGTCCTTGTAATAGGTTCTATAAATGTAGATAGACTCCACTTCTCTCTTTCATCGGTCAATTTCAGGATAAATTTGAGCTTCGCGCAAACTAATTACTACCCTCAATCGGTTTACACCATTTTACGTTGTTTTGACAAACAGACGGTCTTTTTGAGTTGCAACTTACAGTTCCGTCTAGTCAATTCACGTTAAATGATTACTAAAAAGGTTTAGTATTTGTTCTTAGATTTCAAAACAATAAACTTCGTATTACCACCAAATAAATTTAAATACATTCAATTTCAGTCCCTTCCAATCCGTTCTTTTAACAAGGTCAAATACTTTTTCTGCCAAGAATTCAACCTTCTGCTTCTATCTGCACCTTATTGCAAGCAAAAGAGTTACATAGCCGTAAAAGACAGATAATAAATCAACATTCAGAAATGAATGACAGACAGTTCCGAAAGGGTTTGATAAGAAAAAAAATATTTTATAAATAAATAAAAATTTTAAAATATCAAATCACATATTTTAAAGATAAATGGACCCGTAAAAGTGATGAAATTACCCTGGCGTAGGCAATATCCATCATACATTTTATTTACCATATTTTCAAACAAATACCGTACTTGCAATGCGTAAAATTGTATTTTTTAAGGTAAAATTTAAATCTAAACGCGTGTACGATTAACGGATGTTCTTCATTTGCTAAAAGTGTCGCTTGGAATTCTCTCATAATGATATCTGGTGTCTTTTTATACACGGTAACATGACCATTCATGGTGATAATCACTATCAAGGATTAAACAAAGATGTGTAAACTAACAACAGTGTTCAAGTGATCGAGGTAATAATCATAGTACTGGCAGAGACGTTTTAAATTGACTATTTCCTTTTTTTTTAAAGTCACATTTGTTACCCTCAACGCAAATTCACCTTCATCTATTTCTTTCAGGGAGCAGTACTTGTAGGTTAGTTTGTGGGGTGTTTGCATAGTAAAAATCCTGCCCACTCGATCGCATTCTACTCTAGTCCCCTCAGGCAGGGGAAGCAACAACTACTTTGCCGCGTGACCTGTTTGGAGTGCGTCCAAAAGTTTGTTTAAGCATACTGCCGAACGAGGTTTACATGTGGGTGCCTTTGTTCCTTTGCTACCTTTTTCATTCCCCCCTTCATATGTATATATCAGCACCCATCCTCGCCACTACTCCTTTCAAACTCGCCTTACATCTTCTCCTAGCTCTCGTTCGCAACCTCGCCGGAAGCTAATGGTCCCCAGCCCCTGAGTGAGAGGGGAAGCAGAGAGAAAGGGGCAGATTTAAACAGCCAGCTGGCGTCTTTTGGTGTCTGCTTAGCTCAGAAGTTTAACCTTCCTCACCCACAAATTGCACGGCTTGTTGTTGGAGTCGGTTGTAATCGCTAAGACTACCACAGCTTTATACACGAAATCCCGTTTAAATAGCCCATCAAAAAGTTCCTTAAGGCCCCTAATACGCATTCGCTCACTCAAACCGTTTTGTTTGCCCACGCATTACGTGAAATAGAGGCGTGAAATTGTAAAACGCGTGTGGTGGCGAAATATTTTTTCAAACTTAAATTGCGAACTATAATAATTAACTGTATAATAATGTGTAAAAAATCCTAATGATATTGGTATATGCTTGAGCCAAAGAAAATCCGTTTTGTGATAAAACCGTGTGAATCAGTAACTTAAAGGAACTTGCAATACATTTTCGACAGAATGCCCCAATCATGCAATTTTCTAAGATTCTGTAAAGTCATGGATACTTGAGAGGTGAATAAAGGCGAAAATATGAAAGCTACTCTCACATGCACTCCCCAATATCACAGCAAATAATACCACTGCATGTTAAAATTCACTTTGATTCAGTGACACTAGAAGGCTCACTCCTCCTCTTTTGTTCGTTCCCATAGTGCATGTTTGTTCGTTCAGCATGGGATTGGCTCCTTCTAGCACAATTTCCAATTTTTCCAGTGCGTCGAGTCTTTGGTCTTTCCTCTCCACGCAGACAATCTCCGGGTCGAATTCACAATAATATCTCTCTTTAAGGATATGCGTCGCAACGAGAGAGGTGGCATTTCCTTTTTCACAGAATTTCCTGTGCTCTATCATTTTGGTACAACAAAGAAGGCAGCAAAATTAAGGCCTGCGTGAATCCTAGATACACTTATGTTTTGTAGCAGAATTTTCTCAATGAGAATAATATCTGGTATTTTCTCGTCGTATGATGATGATGATGAAGCCTTCACGGGTTCTTCACCGGGAAAGGTGAAGGCGTTAATCGATATTATGACGCCAAACTCTGGAATCTTTCTCACGAATCATAATGTCAAAATAAGATTGAAGGGACAGAAAGTATATGGAAGTTTTGCCCGGAACAAAAGGTGACCTTAGCAACTATTTGAAGCTGATTCTCTGCAGAGGAAAAAGAGAGAGAGCTTTGTAAGCAGCCAATTAGGAATGACCTGAGTTAAAACTCAGGGTGTGTAATCCACTAAAATTCCCCATACACTCTGAGTATGATGTCACATTAAGAGTCGTAACGTTGACAGCCACCGTCGATATTAGTCGGCAAACAACCCGCGAAGACTCAGCATCGCACATGGGAAAAAAACAGATCCTTTATTCAGTGAGCATGTATGTATACGTGAGTCGAGGATTCTCTCAGCTCTTAATTTTTTGTCTCCTTTAGCGTACCTGGTAAGAGGAAATACATTAATTACGTGATGCATTTAGGGCGATTCTCACCCAATCTCACGTGGGGGTAAGAGGGGGTCCGGGTAAGTATCGCGTTATTTTTTTGAAGATACGCATTTTGAACAATATCACGTGAGATTAGATGGATAGGGAAAGGAGGTAGAGCGATATCTCTTATATAGAGGTAGGGGACGTCCAAAAATCGCCAACATCACCTCACGTAGGTAAGCAATGGACGCCCCCTAACAGTCAGACGGAGGAGACCTTATCACCTTTTAAAACCATCTTTTAGTTCCTTGTCATGTCATGTGCATGTTCCTCATTACCAACTCTCACGTGTCCTTTGCTTCCTCCCTCCAATCTCTTTCCACCGACTCTCCACCCCGATTTCCCCGCCCATTCCCCTGCCTTTCACCAATTAGCTTTCCTCTGCCGAACCTCCATGGCTCCTCGTTTAACAAGGTCAAGGTCAAATCTGTGCTCGGCAGTAGACGAGAATAATTGCCTCCTAACATGTTTGAGTTTTCACTAAAAAAATGATTTCATTACATTACAATGCGTGAAGTGAAGTTAATGTTAACTCACTTAACTCACTTTCATCTCAAAATTTGATTTGGATATGTGAAGATGGAGCTCATCCCAAAAAGAACACCAAAGCATCATGTTTGGAGGTTGGGGAAGCAGCGATTTCGGTTGGAATAATCGTTCCGATAGCCGGTTTCATGAGGAAAATACTTTCCAATGCTTACACCCTTACGCAATTTTCTAATGTTTTCATTTAAATAACGTTTGGAGGGTTGCCCGGGTTATATATCCTCAGTTTCAGCTCATGGTCACTCCTGATTGGCTACTTCCAAATTTGTGAACTCTAATGCGATTGATTCAAATTAAGAGATTCGTTTCTCAAGCAGGGAAATGTAATGAAATTCCATTTAGTGTCTTATGGACATTATAAAATCGTGGGCGTTGCTTTCTCTGGAGCACCTCGCAAAACGATGAATCTTGCTGCCTGGAATCCGAAACCATCACCCAAGATAGCAAACCGGACTCCTCTGTCAGTAACCGAAATACCTACCTACTAGGTCAACACCCTTGTTTTATATGTTGAGTTCCCCTTGTTTCATATTCCTAATAAGTGTTGTATTCCACGTATGTCTAAAGGGCTATGGATTTTCCCTATACTGCAGTTAAAGCACGAGCAATAAAATGAATCAGGAATTACTTTCTCAATATCTTTGGTGTTTATTATTTTCAATGTTACGCGAGGAAATTCTAATATGATTACTAGTATTTTTGTGGTTCTTAACACTTTTTTCTGCTTTTTTATGTTATATCTGTTTTTTAGTGTTCCTCCTGTATATTTAATTAATTTAAAACTGATCAATCCGTCCTCTAAGAATAGTTTTTTTCTAGATACCCCATTCCCTTCTCCTCCATGCATTACGCGTGAATCAATGTGTACCAATGGTGAATTCTAAATTTGGGGTACCGCATAAAGAATATGGCACATAATTGGGATATTTTTGAATTGCAATGATAATAATAAACATTTATCACCGTGGACCCACGAGGTACTAAAGACTTCATGCAAATAAACATTCAGCTTGCTCACACAATTAGGAGATAATGAGAAATAATAAATGTCCAAGAACTATAGCAGAAATATGGCATTCGTCAGAAAATGAAAAGTAACTTCCATATGGCAACAACGACCTCCTATACACAATTAAACATCAAATTGTGTTGATCTGGACCGGAATAGAATTTTTTTAATGGAGAAAATTCAATATGTATGTTTGAAAAAGTGACTTTACCATGAAAAATAGTAGTACCTACTAGAGACTCCATGTCTGTTTACCATTAACAGAAATTCCACATTTTCACTCGTACAGAAGAAATAAACATATCATACATCATAATAATAACACAGAATGAAAAAAATGAAGTTCAGGATATCTTCTGCAAATGAATTATGCTAAGGATGACTTTCAATTTAAAAAATGAGTAGTTGAATAATATTATTTTGAAACTAGCACAGAACTTCAGGATGAAATAATACCGCAAGAGAATTGTTGCAATTGAATCGTTGGTGGTAACGGCCTCTTGAGCGAACGTTAGGGAGGTGCAGAGAAAGTGAATGTGCCTGTGTAAAAACGCGAATTTATTGTCAGGAAAGGAGCAAAGAGCGGTTCCTACACCTCTGGGTTTTCACTTTTCCCCTTAACCGTTCTCTCCCTCCCCATTTTTCTGAACGTTAAAGGTGTACTAAACTCCCGAGGTGTGCTGTAATTGAATTGTGGAGTTTTGCATGAAAAATAAATACCCTCCGTAGGGAAGCACGTTGAAGACGACGACGTGAATGGTTAAGAGGCCGATGTTCTTTTATAAAAATGGCCGTTTCCGGCAGCGAAAAAGAGTTTCGCACGTGAAATATTCACGGAATACAAACACTGGTGGCGTTGGTTTTAAAGGCTCCCCTCTGCCCTGGATGTGAAGCTGGGGAGAAAACGTGTTGGAGAATGTGTGGAGTGAAAAGATTTTCGTGGTAGAAGCAGAAGACATATCTTCGTAGAAGGTTGAGGGAGATAACTGAAGGGCAAAATGTGCAAGGAGCCGAGTAGAGCGAAAACTGAGAAAGTTTTAAGACGTCCTGGCGTAAGTTTCTCCCATGTTTTCCCGGAAATGCATATCGGACGAAATATCTCGCGTGGTGAGTCCCGTCACTAGTTCTCACGCTACTAAGAGCCCTGGGAAATGGAGAAGCGGTGATTTTGTAAGGAAAAATCTTAGGCCCACCACACACGTTCCGGCCCGGCCTCAAGGCCCGGCCTCAAGGCCTGGCCTCGAGGCCGGCCTTGAGGCTTGGACTGCGCAGTTTGGCCGCCTCCCACACACGTTCAGTTTGGCCTCAAGGCCCGGACTGTACAGTCCGGGCCTTGAGGCCAAACTGAACGTGTGTGGCGATGCCTTGAGGCGGATCGTCGGCCGGACGGCCGGATGGGAATCCAATGAGGTCCGGCCTCAAGGCCAAGCGAAACGGAGTCGGAACGGAGTGTGAAGGGTGAATCCTGCAGTTCGAGACACTTGTTTTCCCCCTCCCACCACATTTTCAACCCTCTCGCATCTACTGTTTGTAAAAAAAAAACGAGACGCCATAGTTTGAGGAGCTCTATCGTCTAGATGAGGCAATCAATTTCAATGCAACGAAAAGCTACGAAAGGGAATTTATTTCTACGTTGCATCATCTACGTAAAAAAATTTCCGCCCCATATTGTTTTCTGTAATTTTTTTTGTTATAAAAAAGTACCCGTTTTTTGCGCCTAAAATCAAGTTTCCCAACTTTGAGCGCTTGGTAGTCCCGTAGTTTTCGATCCAATAACTTGGGATTTTTATATAAGATAGCCAAATCTATTATTAACACGTTGCATACAGATGGCGAGAATTCTTGTCATTTTTTTCCCGAACGTTCCGGACGGATGTCGAAGATTTTCGTCATTTAGGCGCGTCAACCTAAACAGTTTTAAAGCGTACAATGCGTAGTTGTTAGTACGTTTTCAATTGTTGTTCGTTATTCATAATGAATTGATGCATCATTAAGTTTGCTTGGGTAAAGTTATATTCTAAACATTAGCTTTTTAACCATGTTTAAAACAAAGGCATTACGCCCTAATAGGCACATATTTCCAATCTCAACACCTCCACCCAGAATTCCTAGGAATTTAAATACCCCGGTACGCAACGTGTTAACAATTTGCAGAAATTTAATTTTTGATACCACGAAAATTGATAGATTTGTTGTAAACAACGCTAATATTTACTAACTTTGAAACCAAAGGATCAATTGAAAATTTATTGACATTGTTTTGTGCTGTAGAATGTGAGCAATGTAATTACATAGATCATACACGTTAAATGTCAGCAGTATATTCAATAGCGTTTGATATTTATTCTTGTTTTGAGATCTGATTGTTAAAATGGAGCGTAATCAGCATCCTTGTTTATTCAAAAGCATAATAGCAACATACATAGCAACATGCATAGCAACATGGATACATATTCATAAGAAAATCTGTTTGATGAACGTATCATCAAAGCTGTCTTGTTGTTGATGGTGTAGTGAGTGCCTTTTGGCGTTGTAGTGAATTGTGAAGGATTTTGTGAAATACTTTAGGTGAAGCATGTCTTTCTGGTCAAGGGATTGCCTACTTCAGTTCATAGAGAAATACCGGGGCCACGGAAGTATCTGGAAAATTAAAGCCAAAGAATACCGCAACAGGGACATGAGGGAGGCAGCTTATCAGGATTTATTGAATTTTATGAAAAATATTGACCCGCAGGCAACTAAGGACAGTGTTGTTAAAAAAATAAACAACTTACGGAGTTCATACAGAAAAGAGCTGAAAAAAATTAAATGTTCACAAAAATCGGGGATGGGAACGGAAGACGCGTACGTTCCGAAACTATGGTGCTTCAACGAGCTGAACTTCCTACGAGATCAAGAGGAGGCAATGGAAGGTGTATCAAACCTTGATGGAAGTGATCAGGTACGCATACAATTAAATTATAATTATTATACTATTCAATAATTACTCATAGATCAATGTTTGCAATGTCTTAACGCAGGCTCAGATGGTTTCTAACATATGACTTTATTTTAGTACTTTCTAATTAGTAAATTATTACATAACCTCAGATTTAAGATATGTTATTAGTCTTAACGCACGTATCTATCCTGCCACTCCACGGCTCCTTCGTCGTTGAAGTATTTCACGAATCTTTCCCTTACATCTTTCGCTTTATCACTTTTTGACCGATTAGATCCAGGTGCCAAACTTTTGTTCGGATCCATTCGAGGTCCTGCAGTAAATGTACCTGTTTCCAAATCTTCATTGTCCAACCAGTCAGAAGGGCTGTATTCTTTAGGTATTTTGTTGCGAGGGTAATTGTGTAAATAGCAGCAAGCAACAGTAACACTCTCTACCTTGTCTAAATTTATGAAGGAAATAGGTTTTTGTAAAACTCCGAATCTTTCTGCGAGTATACCAAACACACTTTCAACCACGCGTCGTCCTCTTGACAAGCGATAGTTATAAATTTTTCGCCTTTTGTCAGTGATTTTGCTGTTAAAAGGCTTCATAAGATCTTCACGAAGCGGGAAAGCATCGTCTGCGATGAACACATATGGAAGAGTGACTCCGTCAACGTCTTCTTTTGGCACATTAAGGCGTCCATTATTAAGAACTCTGTAAATGTCTATCATTTCAAAAACTCCACCATCAGATACGCGGCCATTGCATCCAAAGTTAAAGTAAAGTATTTCATAGTTCGCATTAACTAATGCCAGGAGTATCTGGCTATGAAAATTTTTGTAATTGTAGAAAAAAGACCCGCATCCTGGAGATGGTGTTATTGCAATATGTTTGCCATCAATTGCCCCCAAACAATTTGGAAAGTTCCACTTCAGTTCAAACCCTTTGGCCACTATCCTCCATTCCTCTTCTGATTTTGGACACTGAAAAAATAGTGCATGATAAAAATAGCATTATAAGTAAGCCAATATTAAATGATTTTGTGGAACTTAACATATATGTTGGGTTTCAGGAAGAACTGAGTATTGATGTGACATCCGAGCAGAATACATGTTCTCCGCGGACCACTCAGGTGTCGTCAGCCCAACGCTTTGCCCAGCAGGCTGATAACTTGAGCTTCTCTGAGTCAACACCATCTGGGCCTTCAGGAGCTGTAACTTCCAAGCCATTTAAGCGAGCTAAACCCCTAACGCCAACTGACCAACTTTTGGTTACTGTGGGCCAAAGATTACAGGAGGTCAAGAAAGAAGACCAGTTTTATCTGTACGGAAAGCATGTTGCCCAAAAACTTCGTCTACTTATTCCTGAACAGCGAATCTTTGCACAGAAACTGATGAATGATGCTCTGTTTGAAGCAGAATTAGGATCACTCCATAGAAATGCTTCAATAAATACCGGTTTCCCTTTGGAATATGGCCCTCCATCACATTCATCAGATCACAGTTTCCAGTCGCAAATATCCGTCCAACAACATCAAACTAATTCTAACTACCGATCAACATCTGAGGAGCAGCAATCTTTTTTTGATACATTATAGAACCAAGTTTATTACACCCATTTACAATAACTTTTTCTTATATTTTTTTATAATTTAAAATATTGGCCCTAAGTACTTAACATTACCAAGGACAGTAATACGGGTCAATTTATGTTTGAAGTGTTTGTAAACAGCCCTGCATTTGTATTTCCATTTGTATTTCCATCGGTTGTTCAATAGAAATTGACTTCAAATTGCGTACATTGCATTAAGAGTCAAGTAAAGTGAGTACCTATACACGAATTGAACGTATAAATAGGCTAATAATTTGAAGACAACACGGGAGATAGAAAATTTTGTTCATATAGAAGTTATACTATGTATAGCGTAATAACTCATGTAATATATATATATTACTTTAACAGGTGTGCCCACTTATTTTGCTTGACTCTCACAATCAGTTATTTTATTTATTTACCTTACAGAAGTCCTTTAGTGCTTTTGCTAATGCCAAGCAAGTCTCTGGTATAATTTGTCCCAAAGATTGAGGGGAAATTCTAGTAGTGAACTTCAAATCTTCCAGTGTCCTGCCTGTAGCCAAATATCGCAATGTTGCTGTTAACTTTTCGTGAGGCGTTATACCCTGTCGATTTCTGTAACAATAAAGTCTGTTCATTGTCTGTCAGTTGGCTGTTCGTTCCCTGTTCCCTGACCAAGAGAGAACAGGCAGGTGACTGTTCGTAGAATGTAAATTGGAACGCCTTGTCTGTTCCTTGTCTGTGAGAAAAGGGTTACTTGTCTGTTCCCTCCCTGTTAAGAAAGCGGCATTCTCTGTTCCTTACCTGTTGGACCACAGACAATGAACAGGCAGGGGACTGTGCGCTGTCAGTTCATTGCCTGTTTTCTTAGGTTGTTTGTTCCCTGTTCCTTGACCAAGAGAGAACAGGCAGGCGACTGTTCGTAGAATGTAAATTGGAACGCCTTGTCTGTTCCTTGTCTGTGAGAATGTGGGAAGACGGTTATTTGTCTGTTCTCTCCCTATGCGCATACTTTGTTCCTTAACTGTTCGCTGATGCTAAGTAGGACATAATAGACAAGAGATAATTTATGTTTAAATAGAATTAAAAGTTGAAATTCATTTTAATGATTATAAGAAAACTTTTATTGTGCTTTTCCACATATTCCATTAGTTATAAAAATCTTGAATAGTTGTAGAAAAGCAAGCTTTGTCATCATTAACAGAACAACCACTACACCAACAAATATTTCACATGCCTTCATCAAAGAAATATGTACTTCTTTAATTAATACAACTCGGATTCTGCACTATGCCAATATAATACGTGTGATTTTAATAGAGAAACACGCCTTTAAAGAATATTTATGAACACGATGATTTCACTTCTCACAAACAAACCTACAAGAAAGACAGTCCTCTGACAATGTTTGTCGATTCTTATTGGCGACGTAACGCACATACGCATAATACAAATACAATACAAATCTCAGTACTCAAAAATTTAAGAGACACAATAAATTATTAAATAAACACACTCAAGAACAAATATCACTTCACGACTTTCACTATCACTGAATGGATGCACGATTTACTTAATTCGTCACTGCGGGCATTTAGCACAGGTTAAATAATACTCAAATAAATAACTGTTTTCTCCACAACCAACAACTTCACCACAACACAGTCGACATGTGCTCGTAAACTCTCCGTATAACGATATCGGTTATTGGCGTCATTGTTTGCGTTTGCTATCTTCTATAGGTAGGTAGCAGCACCATGCTATCTTTCCGTCCTTGTTGAGAACCTGTTCACTAGCTGTTCACTGTTTTCTGTTCGTACCCTGTACCGTGAAACGGACTATGAACCGGCCCTTGCCTGTTGAGTGTCCGTTCACTATTGTCTGTTCGTTCCCAGTCCGCTGAAACCACAGAGTACATACTCTTTGGCTGAAACATACGGCCCCTGCCTGTAATTGGCGAAGTAAACTATTTAACGTGCGTAAGCCGAGCAGATAGCTGATATAATTTGCGTGCTCACTTCAATAACCGTCAACCGTGGTTGATGGTAATCGTGATAATGAATTCAAGCGTATATAATTACTGTTTAAGTAGATGATATTTTCTTTGGATTCAATTAAACTTCCTTGTACTCAATTAAATTTGGATTAATCCAAATTGTTGTCCAAATTCCGAAACTTAAAACAATTGTTCGTACGTTGTTCATAATCTGTTTTCAAAATCTCCAAAAGGCTCCAAATTGACAGCGAACAGGCATTATTTTTACGTAAATCGATAGGGCGTTGAGTGTTTGTTCACTGTTGTCTGTTCATTCCCTGTTCGGTGAAACATACTACCAACCGGCCCCTGCCTGTTAAAAGCTTGTTCACTATTGCTCCCGAAATGCTTGTTGCCTCCCTGTTAAGTAACAAGCTGCAAACAGAGTACAAACTGTTGGAAGGCTGTTCGTAAGTTGTTCCTACTTGTGTGTGACCCGAGATTGTTCGTTGGCTGTTTATACTCTGTTCACTAATCTCCAACAGGCTATCAACAGACTTCAAACGGACAGCGAACAGGCATTGTTGTTTCAGAAATCGACAGGGTAGCTTGCCTCATAACAGTGTCTTGCTTGGCAATAAAAGGTGTAACCATTCTTAATAACTCCAGGTAAGTTGGTTCGTCCATTCTTAAATAGTTCTTCCAATCTTTCGGATAACACTGAAGTTCGGTTAATAAATTAACATGAGTAAACTTTTTCCTTTCAAGCCACGACTTCGCCCACATGCTTCTCTTGCGCTTTTTCCTTTTCGCTAGAAGATGATGAGGGTATATTCCTCTTTCAAGTCAAAGGGCTAATTCAATTAAAATTAGCTTTTCTTGATTGAATAGTAAACAATAAATTTGATATAATTTCGTTTTTCTATTTTATACCAATCAGTGAAGAAGCAGTTTTGAAAAGCAAGTGATAGCCACCGTAGTAGTAACCCAAACGCATTTTTTAAAAGTTGTTAACTAAACACTGCTCTCAATTCCAATTGTACGAATGCAAGAGACTGTTCAAATGTGCTTTTTGCCAATCAACTCAAGGCTAAGTAGATGAAGTATGGTGTCTGGGTAATAAGAAAATATGGGTGCCCATCCAATATATCTCCTTTTAGAAGGTTTAAGAAAACTGTTTTCGTGGTTTCTTTAAAATAACCCAAATTTCGGATTTTTTCCGTGTGCTCGTAAAATATTCCAGGTGAATATTTCAAGAGCTATTCCGAAAAAAGCAATATAGGTTCACATTTTCTATGGAATAGCTTTCGAGTTTGAATCGTGTTACTAGGCTCTCCCATGAACCTCAAAGCCATACAACTATATGGGAAAAATCTCCACTGGGCGTTGGAAAACTGTTTCTTTTCGCGCATGAAGGTCTCGGCCGGCAATATCCATCCATGTCTCAAAAATGCTTCCCAAAGTATAGCTTTGTCGTGGAGATGAAAGAAATTTATGAAATGGTGGTTTCAGTTAAACTGATTGTAAATTAGTTTTGAATTGAAAGACTTTTTAGCCTGTTTATAAATAATTACTTCTCCACGGCTTTAAGTCAAAATTTATACTGTTTTAATCATCATTTCACCTAAGTATGTAAACATCAGTTCATACTATCTTGCTCTAATTATACCCGAAGTACCGTGACTGGTAAAAAAAATTAGGCATTTGTTTTTTTAATATTAAATAGTTATTTGTGAATGCTGAGAATAAACCAGTAAAATTGCATTCATTACCTCTTTGACCATGTATATTTTGTGTGAAATAGTGTCTGGATGGGGTAATTCATTACTTGCAAACCCATCTTAGCCAGGAGAATACCAGTGGTAATAAAAATAACAATGGATAGTGACTCAATAAAATAATTCAATTCTCCGTTACTAGGTGGATTTTATTCTTCGGTGTCTTTTTTACTCTACCTTCTTACTTGAATGAGGTCAATTATTACAGAAGTTTATTGAGCATTATTCACTTGAAGATCTAAAATATTGAATGCCTAAGAAAATAAGCAAGTCAATGCTCGATGAACGAATATCAACTGTTCTCAGGCTTTGAGATTTCCGTTTATTGGTTAAGAACCTGCCTAATATGCCTCATAACGAAAGGACTAGTACTTCAAAATTCATCACAATTCACCTATATGAGTTAATAAAGAACCCACCGTAAAGGGTCGAAATTTCTCGATATGAATTGTGTTCCCTCCGTGTCTACGAGCCGTCTGACCTTTATGCACCCTTTAATCGTCTAGTACACCCACCTTAACACATCTTCGACCGGATAGTGATTTCATCCAGGCCTTCCAATTAGTGGACCTTGTGTGCGAAATCTAGTTTCCCGCTGCGGGTAAACACCGGTTTGGAAATCGAGGCGGTTACATTATCCATGGGTGGGCGTGGAGTGTTGAAATGGATACGGTGGAGGGACGACAAAATTAAATTGGAGTGGATTGAAAAAAATTCGTAGACAGTAGGAGTGGTTGTCGTGGGGGGTGGGGATGAATATGTACCCGGACTCACATACACACACATATGAGCGAATGTTGATGATGATGTGGATGAGGAAGCTGTTAGCGATGGATAGGAAGGCTTTGACGTGGGCGGGAATTGTTGGCAGTGGAGAAATAAGGAAATAGGTTGAGACAGAGGGATTGCGCGTGGGTGCAGACCCTATGTTATCCTCTCTCAGGGAACATTCCCCGCCAGTTTAGGCTACCCGCATTCCATTCACAGAGCCTCTCCTCCCGTCTCCTCATACTATTCAGCTCTCTGTCAACCTACCCTACCTTCTACCTTTGAGGGCTCATCCCTTTGACAGAGGAATAGTTGATATTAAAAGCATTCAAGTTACATCTTCATTATATTTGCTTCATACACGGAACAATATGTGTACAAATATGCTAACCGAGGATGTTTCACCCCTATGGAATCGTGTCAGTTATCTTATTATTATTAAAGTATGACCCAACGCTGCGGATGAGAATGGAGAGGATGAAGTGTGTACGAGGAAGGACAAGGTGCTGGGCATGAAGCATATTGTAGATTACTGAAGCCTGTATACCCTCTTTGCTTGAACTTAACTCGTCTTAAATTCACAATAAGGCATACTCCCTTTACTTGTTTCTATAAATCCTGTTCCATTTTTTCCCACCCTACTTTTTTAACATTCTTCTCTCTTGCAATATTATTAACTTCCTCTCCCCGTTCAGTATTCGCTACAACAAAATCTTCAGTCTCCACCGGGCCTCAATATCTCTGTCTCCTCACCCTCGATGTCCAGCACTTCGTTGTTTCCCCTCTCCTCCCACATAACCTCTCAATGTTTCTCCACTATGTTTGGTTATAATGGTTTTAAAATGATTGAGATCAAGTGTAAAATAAGGTAAATTTAGCGTATGGATCCATACTATGGATTGTAACTGAGCTGCAGGATATGCGCCTTGCGGGGCACGAAAAAAAGGATTATCATTACCAGCTAATAAAAGAGCAGCACCGATACGACTAGCTTTATGTTAGTCAAAAAAATCAGCTGTTGATACCCTCGATTTGAGACCTCTTTCTGGAGGGTTTATCAAATCGAAAACAAACATCCGCGAACGCATCCCTCGAAATTCCTGAGAAGGCATTTTCAATTGACAAGACGAGCATCATATTAGAAGCGCACTTTATTTTTATATCCCACAGAATAGATGAAATATTATGGGCGTTAAAAAAAAAACTGGAGCCTGTAATGTGCAAACCGCTGACAGTATGGTAATATCGTGTGGTGTGCAACGATATGTGGGTCCCACCAGATAGTGGCAGTCTAGAGCCCGTCGCTAGAGGACAGGCGTGCACGCCACGAGGCTGTACAAAGCTGGCATCATAATGCATCAATCGTCCAACGTCGTCAGTCGCGAGTAACGCTGGGCATTCACTGTTGTCCTGTGCTGCAGGAAGCTTATCAGAAGGGGGCTATCTTGGTCGAATAAGAACGCCAGCATAACCTTTACTGCCCGGTAATGCTATGTGGTGCTCCAGACCGTGCATTATCGGCTACCGACACCCGTCCATCCCTGAAGCGCTTGTGTCACGTCTTGACCCTTGCAAGACATGCAGTGTTCGCGTTACACTGGTAACATTCTTCGAAGAATTTACGTACCCCTTTTACCTTCAGCTGGCAGGAAACGAAAATTACGTCTTTGCTTTTCTTTTGACGCCTCCATGTCACCGTTTGGAATGCGGCTGGCGGCGTTGGACGCTTGATGCATGCTGCTGCTACATTTGTAGAGCCACGTGACGTGCATGCGTGCCCTCTTGCGACGGTCTGTGTACTCCCACTCTCTGGTAGGACCCACATCTCGTTGCACACACACGATATTACCATGCCTTCAGTGGTTTGCGCATTACAGGCTTTGGATCGTTTCTCTTCAAGCGCCCCTAATACGTGAGATACCTAGCCGTAAGGATAATGATAGGTATTTGTTTCCACCTCAAAAAATAAAGAACACAATCAATAATAAGTCGAACACCGGCAGCGAAATGTCTCATAACGCGTACCCCAATTTATTACTATTCTTTTACAGATTTATCGCTATTTTCTGGTGTCTTAAAACCACCCGCAACCAGCCGAATGAGATGAATAATGCATACATTTTAATGAATGAAAATAACTGTGGGACAAGGTAGAATCAAATACAAAACATTTGAGTGCCATAAATTATGTAATATTTTGATCACCACTTACTTGATAATAATTAGTTTTATGCTGATAAACTATTGCCGTTAAACTTAGTCAACTACTCTTTTAAGTAGCCCCTTTCCGTATTATGTTTTATCTTCCAGTGCTTAGCATTTTTTTATTCTACGGGAAAGGAGAGTAGGTGACTACCAATATGCCTCAAACTTTTCCATAGTATTTTTGCTCTAATTCGTAGCCATGTCCAGGGGGGCAAGATACTGGGTATTTTTTTTATTTTTTTGTGGAAAGAATACTTAGTGCTATTTCACATTGAAAATTTTTTCACGAATCATTATTTGAGAAACTATGTAGTATATAGGGACACATATGCCTTAAGAAGCGGTAAGTTGATGTAATTTATGTGTCTGATGATTGTATCAGATTTTTATTTTTTCATGTTGAAGCCCAGAGGCGGTAAACCCAACCCCTATTTTCATTGCCCAATTCGCATGTGTATGAACAGTGTGCCGATATTAAATTGGCATTTTGATTCGATTAAAAGATTGTCAAGGCACCATTATGGAACTATGAGGTATCCTATGAGTAGTTCGAGTAGTGATATTCTGGAAAATCCACAGAAGTGATGTATATTTGAACGCGCGTTAAATTATAAAATTTCGTCTGTTGCATATCAGTTGTATATTCCCATTTGTATTGATAAAATGAAGATTGATGTCAATTAAATTCTTTTAAGAGGTTACTGGGAATGAAAAAATTATAACAAAAATAAGGAAAATGTAATGCTCAACTAAACTACGTGTACCTTAGAAATGAATGTGTTCATTGAGCGAATACTTTTTAGGTTTTCCTTGTTTGTGCTTTAGAGTGCGTATTCCTTCCTGTTTACTATTACCCTCTAGCTATCCACACATTCGTGGCTAAAATCATTCTTTTCCTGCATCCAAGCTACCCGCATTCAATTTGAAGCCTTCGCCCACACTCGTCTTTTGTCCACATAACCTTCCGAAATGGTCGCCTCGTGATGGGGTCTGAGGCGGCTGTGTAAGCCGTGGCTGGCATCGAGTGCGATGGTGCTTGATAGATGCCCGAGGTGCAAGATATGGATGAAAAGCGAACTTCTCCGGAGACGAAGAAGAAGGTTTTTGCGAAAGGGAAGACGGAACGCACCTCAAGGAGCGGCGGAGAATAAAGGGGGACCGACGGGAGAGGAATTTTCATTATTGTTCTTTATTTTGAACTCAGTGCAAGCCAAGGAAGAAAAAGAGACGGGAGAGAGCAGTAAAGGGAGACGACGAAATGGGATCATTCACTGTAAGACCTGCGTTCGCAATTCGTTAAAATAATTCGGTATTCGGAAAGGAAAGATAAATTGTAGTGGAAAAATACTCTTCTCCATTCAGAAATTTGCTCGTTAGCGTAAAATAAGATACACTAAAGTTGCCGCCCATTTTTTATGAGTTGGTGACATCATTAAGTTCTGGTTAATATACTCGGTCAGGGATATTGTTTCATTGAGGGGAGCAATCGCTCACAAGAGTTTAAAAAAACACACCGCTCACGACCCAAGCACAAGCACGAGGAGAATGGGACAGGTGACGACGCGCACGTTATTAATTCGTGATGTCATAAAGTTATCTCTAAAAAAAAGTTAAGGCCAACGATTATTCGCCATCAATAGCTCAAGAAGTGATGAGCGAATCACAACAAGAACAAATACGGGACTCTTTATCTTTCAGTTCGACATAAAAGAAAAGTTTTCATAGGATAAAAAGTCGATACAAAAATGGGTAAACCAGCAAATTGCTCATTTTATTTGTTTTTTTTCTTAGATAAATGTGAAATATAGGCAATGAAAAGAAGGTGTTATGTTTCAAAAGCACTCTATTGTACAAATATTGAATTATCCATGTTAAGCTCGAGTTTACCAACTGATATATTCGATAAATGAACTCGGGAGTGTCGAGATATCATTAGGGTTGATCATTTGGTCCTG